>NC_139721.1:17128352-17410852 GCF_964211835.1 Anser anser | reverse complement strand
GAGGAGAGGAGAGGAGAGGAGAGGAGAGGAGAGGAGAGGAGAGGAGAGGAGAGGAGAGGAGAGGAGAGGAGAGGAGAGGAGAGGAGAGGAGAGGAGAGGAGAGGAGAGGAGAGGAGAGGAGAGGAGACTCGAGGAGAGGAGAGGAGACTCGAGGAGAGGAGAGGAGACTCGAGGAGACTCGAGGAGACTCGAGGAGACTCGAGGAGACTCGAGGAGACTCGAGGAGACTCGAGGAGAGGAGAGGAGAGGAGAGGAGAGGAGAGGAGAGGAGAGGAGAGGAGAGGAGAGGAGAGGAGAGGAGAGGAGAGGAGAGGAGAGGAGAGGAGAGGAGACTCGGAGAAGAGAGGAGAGGAGAGGAGAGGAGAGGAGAGGAGAGGAGAGGAGAGGAGAGGAGAGGAGAGGAGAGGAGAGGAGAGGAGAGGAGAGAGAGGAGAGGAGAGGAGAGGAGAGGAGAGGAGAGGAGAGGAGAGGAGAGGAGAGGAGAGGAGACTCGGAGAAGAGAGGAGAGGAGAGGAGAGGAGAGGAGAGGAGAGGAGAGGAGAGGAGAGGAGAGGAGAGGAGAGGAGAGGAGAGGAGAGGAGAGGAGAGGAGAGGAGAGGAGAGGAGAGGAGAGGAGAGGAGAGGAGAGGAGAGGAGAGGAGAGGAAGAGGAGAGGAGAGGAGAGGAGAGGAGAGGAGAGGAGAGGAGAGGAGAGAGAAAATTATTCTTTTAGTATGTTAATTGCAAGACAGAGACTATGAAATTGATAATGCTGCCAACAAAAATGAAGTAAATCATATCATACTAAATTAATGAACATAGATCAGGTGGTAATTACAATGAGAAATATAGCATCATAGTTGAGAACAGGAAAGTTGAGAACATAGTTGAGAACAGGAAAGAGACAAGTTAGATAGTACTCGGGTAAATTGCATGTTTTAATCTCATAGGTTAATTTCATATAAAGATACTTAGAGCTTGGCTAGTGGAATCTCGAAGTTAAAGCCCTTTGTCACTTGAGAACTCAGGAAAAGCTGATATTACATGACTAGAAAAAGCTTTATGATCCCTATTATAAAATCAGAAGAGAAGGAATCAGTAAACAGAGATATACTCGGTTAATATCATTTCTTGAAAATATATTGGAGCAGATAATCAAACCAGTTATTACACTTTCATGTTTTCATATATTCCATATATGTATATATAACATGAAAATTAATTGTAGCAAGAAAATTTAAGCAAGAGACGAGACATCTCGTGGTAAGGGTAGAACAGCACTGCAGTACATAGGAAAGGCTGTGGAGCATCCACTACTACTGTTTGTTGAAACAGACTAGGAGACACATCTGCCAAAAATAACTTAATGCAACTAAAACAGAAAATGAATTAGTTATGTTCATGTACTCCCATCCAGCCTCTATGTGACTATACATGTGACTCTATGTATTGTCTTAAACAGAACAGAGATTAAACAGAATGTCCCCAGAAGTAGTACAGAACCATTCAGAATCAAGTTTCTATATAATAGAAACTGTGCATATTTATAAAACGAAGTAAACAAGTTTATTTATGCAATTTATGTAACTTTTTATATTGAGTAGCAGCTGGAAAAATAACGTGAATTCTACTTCATTCAAAGAACATTAAATTTACACAGTACAAAAGTCTTCAGTGTATTCTTTATAATATTTTAAGGTATACAGATTACAGTAAAACTTAAAACTGAATGACTTTCCATAAATAATCATAAATCTAACATTACAGCTTACAGTACCTGCTAGATTGCTTCCTTTTTACATGCTTGAAATCTTTTATCTTGATTATTTCAAAATTCATTAACTTTCTTACTCAAACATTATTTCATAATTATTTTACCACAAGTTTCATAGATTCCTCTCCATATAATAGACAAACATTTTTATTGCTTTAATAACAGTTAATTAAATCTGTCTTAATGATAGTGAAACATCTTAATAATTTTTTTAAATACAGATTTTTCACTCCATTTCCTAGTTAATCCCTTCCAGTTTCTTTCCCCTTTAACAACTGTATATGTAAAACACCCATTTCTGTGAACTCTCTTTCTGAAACCTTCAAACCTTCTGAAACCTTACCACCCTATTAGTAAAAAATTTCTTCCTAATATCTAATCTAAACCTACCCTCTGTTAGTTTAAAACCATTGCTCCTTGTCGTATCAGTACAATCCCTGACAAAGAGTCCCTCCCCAGCATTCCTGCAGGCCCCCTTTAGGCACTGGAAGGCTGGTACAAGGTCTCCCCGGAACCTTCTCTTCTCCAGGCTGAACAACCCCAGCTCCCTCAGCACATCTCCATAGAAGAGGTGCTCCAGCCCTTCGATCATCCATGTGGCCCTCCTCTGGACTTGTTCTAATACATCCATATCCTTCCTTTGCTGGGGGGCCCAGAGCTGAACACAGCACTCCAGGTGCTGCTCATGAGAACAGAGTAGATGGGGAGAATCAGCCCGACCTGTTGGCCACGCTTCTTTTGATGCAGCCCAGGATACGGTTGGTTTTTTGGGTTGTAGGCGCACATTGCTGGCTCCTGGTGAGCTTCTCATCAACCAATACCCCCGAGTCCTTTTCCTCAGGGATGCCCTCAATCCATTTTCCACCCAGCCTGTATTTGTGCTATTACTGTGCAGTGGTAGAAAACCATATATACTCTTCACCTCTAAAAGAAGTCATAGAAACTGGAAACTACCCAGAAATTACTGGAAGAGAATGTAAAGCTGTCACTGATACACAGAACAAGGCAGGGCTGGTTCAAGGATACCAGCTTTTTAAAAATAACTAAAACCAAGAAGTAATAGAGAAAATGTATCATTGCTTGCAGAGAAATAAGTGCAGTTTTCTTGTGTGCAAGAAGGAAAGTATTGTTGAACTGTAAACTAAGTATGGTATTCTGAAGTAACATGGAGGCTATAGCCATTCGATTTTCCTGCCTTTTAAAAAGAAAAGTTATTTAAAATAAATTTACTTTTGAAACTTGAGGTCTTAAGAAACTGATGATATTGATCACCTCCTATTGCTTTTTTTCCTAGTGACTGCTTTCTCTGTTTATTTATGCTTGTTCTTTTTATTATTAATTTAATTCTGGTGAATTTTTTTTTACTCTTTCTTGTATGTTCATCTATTTTGTGTCATTTGATTTGGTTTTATTTGATTATAAGACTTGCAGTTATCTCTTGTATTTGTACTGTTATATGTATTTCTTAAAATACTTGTGTAGATTTTGAAAGTCTGGATTCATAAGTGTTTTTTGTTTGTTTGTTTGTTTGTTTGTTTTTTGTTTGTTTGTTTTCTCCTGTGTTTATGTCAAATCTGACACAATGACTGGCTCCTGAGCCATGACAGAAATATATATATATTGATATATAATATATCAATAATCAATATATTATAATTATATTGAGTATATGTAAATATATATAACTAATAATAGGTTATTAATAACATGCCTATATATATGGATATATAGAGAGAAGAAGACAAGAGAGAAAATTATGAATAAACGTGCTCTGCATATCAGTCTTCTTTATAATTCCATCTTCCACCTTCGTCTAATGAAAAGAAGGTTGAGAAGAATCTCTGAATCTGACCTTTCTCCTTCTAGCCACAAGAAACAAACAAGACACAAGTTGTAAAATCTATTATTGACAACTGTGCACTGAAAATAAGCAGGTCTAATTGATACAATTGAATTACAGCGTCTACAGTGTTCACATTTAACCAAACAAAGAAAATGACACCAAAATTAGTTCCAGTTCCACGAGTATCTTTACTAGGTGCAAAATCATATGAACAGAAAGTTGTTGACAGAGCTGTCTCATGTAATGCATTATATTTTTGTGGAATCGTTTCTATGGTAACATTGACAAGGATACCCTTTGCTAAAATCTACTTCTTCTCATAAGCTTTTAAAAAGCTTTACGTTACACCCTACAACTAGTAATACTTTGCAAATCTTTGCTGAAAACTCCACAGCAATCTTTCATTCCATGATATCAGTCATTAAATTGGCTCATCTGGCTAGTGCTGAAGAACAAACAAATGAACACACGCACACAGAGTCCACATTGCGGACCAGTGGATCAGCAAATATATTCCTTAAGAAGTGGAGAAACTCACTCTCCTCTTGTACTGTTGAGAACATTTGTATCTTCCAGATGCACTGGGTCAGATAACTATCCTCCATGAAGAGAGAATACATTCTAGTACTCAAATTTTGGCATCTTGAAATAGATCTGTGTGGAATTAAGTCCACTGGACAAAATTTTGCCCTTTGGACAAAACCGTTATTATCTGAAAAGAGAAATAACTATTCAAAATCAATACAACATATTTGTATAAACATATATATATGTATGTGTTTATGTAAAATATACTTAGTATGTTAGGTGTGCCTACACACATATATACATAAATTACAATAAATCAATCTTCAAATTTGTAAATCAGGTGTTCAATGTGATTTTCTATATAGGCTATTAAAAACACTGCCATATTGAAGCCTAAGGAGAAGGTTCATCTAAACTTTTTCCTTTGTCAGCTTTTAATAGATCTAATTGTCTAATTATCTGCTCCAGTGCAATGGTGTAGTGTTTTAATGCTTCTCCTCTCCCCTGGGGAACATGCACAGTCTCTGGGAAGTTGCCATCTGCTTCCAGTTAGAATCCTGGTGAAACACTCATTTAAACACTGAGGGTTGCCAACTTCATCTGTCATTAACCTTCGTTCACAAAGGATTGACCGTTTTATTATTACGATTTTTATTAGACATTGTTAGAATAGACAAATAGAATAGTCATATAGAATAGACATTATTCGTTATTTGAACATCCTGGTAGGAAGACCAGTTTATTTTCAGAAATGAAGAGAGATTTTTTGATTACTTTTTTTTTAACTGGAAATGGCTGCTGTACCAGCAATGTCAATACAGGTAGGAAGTGGCAAAAGTCAGACATTTCAAAATTATTTTTTCACTTACTGGTTCTCATTTGATAAGTTTATGAAACACATGTTTTGAAATCATGAAATGATTATGCTAAGTGGACATAAAAACAACCCTACCAAAGCAAAGCAAAGCAAACCAAGCCAAACCAAACCAAACCAAGCCAAACCAAACCAAACCAAACCAAACCAAACCCAAACACCAGCTCTTAGAAAACAAGCATTGTTGGTCTCTTTACAATGTGAAGTTCAACTCTTTCCTGTAGCTTACCTCAATAAATGCACAACTACTACCTGCAAAATCTAGAGGGACTTGAGTGCCCCAAAAGCCCATATGGTTTGCTGATTATTGCCTCAACTAGTATAACTGAAACCAGTGCTAGAGTAACATGGTTGTGCTTCCTCCCAGAGATTTCACTTTCATTGTCTTGGTCTGGGTAACCAAGGGGAAATGGAACTATTGTATACATGATGTCTTTCTGAAAGACTTACACTAGAAACAATGAGAAGCATTTTCTTCCAACACCTATGTGTCCATGCAGCCAGTTAATCAAAATATGTGCAGGTATTGTCTGAATTTTTTCCAGTGTTCTCCACAGTGGAGTTTGAAACTAGTCATTTTCAGGTCCTGCACCATATAGGGTTTTTGTAACAAAGAGACTTAACATCTAGTAACATTTAGAGAAAAATCAGGTAAAGAAAAGCTAACCTGAATGCAGATCATTTTTTATAAACTAGAAATCTGCAAGGTCAGTCTCTGACTTTCTAGTCAAGATTTTAGACTGTACAAGCTATTTTTTTCTAACATAATTCTAACTGCCCTTTTCCCCTCTCATTTTTAATACTTTGAAACAGTCATAATCCTGACCTTGAATGTGTCTCACTGGTATCCTTCCCCATCCAGTGTCAAAGCAGAGCCCCAAGCATTGTCTTTTTCAAGACATGACTACTCTGGGACATATTCTGCATGAGTGAACCATCTACCCATGGCATCTACAGAACAACTGAGATAATTATGAGGAGTGCCATGCTACTCTGTTTAGTTAGGCTTATGTTTACGAAGCAGGCTGTAAAATGCCATAGGAAATATTGTCTTAATTTTTTATATGTATATATATATATGCTTAGATACCAAGGTAATAATAGACTTTACATTTATAAAAAGTTGACTATCCTACTATATCATATGCTCTTTCATAAAGCTCCCCTAAAAAATGAAAATAAAATTCATACAAGAAAGCAATTCCAGTGCTTAGGGGGCATTGCTTTAACTAGTTTATAATGTGAAATCTATGCCAGGAGATTTGTTTTATTTTAGTTATTTCCAAAACTTATGTGGAAGTGTATAATTGTATAATCATGTCACTGCAGCATCAAGTTCCTCTAATATGAGGTAATTTTAGGTTGTTATTTTTTCCCCAGAAGACATCATTTTTGAAACCATACAGCCTATATGTTTGTTACACCACAGTGTGTCTCTCTCTACTAAGATTAAAGCTGTAAAATAATTAGTAATTGTAATCACTTTGAAATTGGTGTCCTACTGCTATTTTACAGTGTTCTGGAGTACTGCATTCAGCTCTGGGGTTTATAGCAAAAGAATGACATAGAAGTACAATGAGTCCAGAGGAGATGAACTACCCCTTGAACCAGCCCTGCCTTGTTCTGTGTATCAGTGACAGCTTTACATTCTCTTCCAGTAATTTCTGGGTAGTTTCCAGTTTCTATGACTTCTTTTAGAGGTGAAGAGTATATATGGTTTTCTACCACTGCACAGTAATAGCACAAATACAGGCTGGGTGGAAAATGGATTGAGGGCATCCCTGAGGAAAAGGACTCGGGGGTATTGGTTGATGAGAAGCTCACCAGGAGCCAGCAATGTGCGCCTACAACCCAAAAAACCAACCGTATCCTGGGCTGCATCAAAAGAAGCGTGGCCAACAGGTCGGGCTGATTCTCCCCATCTACTCTGTTCTCATGAGCAGCACCTGGAGTGCTGTGTTCAGCTCTGGGCCCCCCAGCAAAGGAAGGATATGGATGTATTAGAACAAGTCCAGAGGAGGGCCACATGGATGATCGAAGGGCTGGAGCACCTCTTCTATGGAGATGTGCTGAGGGAGCTGGGGTTGTTCAGCCTGGAGAAGAGAAGGTTCCGGGGAGACCTTGTACCAGCCTTCCAGTGCCTAAAGGGGGCCTGCAGGAATGCTGGGGAGGGACTCTTTGTCAGGGATTGTACTGATACGACAAGGAGCAATGGTTTTAAACTAACAGAGGGTAGGTTTAGATTAGATATTAGGAAGAAATTTTTTACTAATAGGGTGGTAAGGTTTCAGAAGGTTTGAAGGTTTCAGAAAGAGAGTTCACAGAAATGGGTGTTTTACATATACAGTTGTTAAAGGGGAAAGAAACTGGAAGGGATTAACTAGGAAATGGAGTGAAAAATCTGTATTTAAAAAAATTATTAAGATGTTTCACTATCATTAAGACAGATTTAATTAACTGTTATTAAAGCAATAAAAATGTTTGTCTATTATATGGAGAGGAATCTATGAAACTTGTGGTAAAATAATTATGAAATAATGTTTGAGTAAGAAAGTTAATGAATTTTGAAATAATCAAGATAAAAGATTTCAAGCATGTAAAAAGGAAGCAATCTAGCAGGTACTGTAAGCTGTAATGTTAGATTTATGATTATTTATGGAAAGTCATTCAGTTTTAAGTTTTACTGTAATCTGTATACCTTAAAATATTATAAAGAATACACTGAAGACTTTTGTACTGTGTAAATTTAATGTTCTTTGAATGAAGTAGAATTCACGTTATTTTTCCAGCTGCTACTCAATATAAAAAGTTACATAAATTGCATAAATAAACTTGTTTACTTCGTTTTATAAATATGCACAGTTTCTATTATATAGAAACTTGATTCTGAATGGTTCTGTACTACTTCTGGGGACATTCTGTTTAATCTCTGTTCTGTTTAAGACAATACATAGAGTCACATGTATAGTCACATAGAGGCTGGATGGGAGTACATGAACATAACTAATTCATTTTCTGTTTTAGTTGCATTAAGTTATTTTTGGCAGATGTGTCTCCTAGTCTGTTTCAACAAACAGTAGTAGTGGATGCTCCACAGCCTTTCCTATGTACTGCAGTGCTGTTCTACCCTTACCACGAGATGTCTCGTCTCTTGCTTAAATTTTCTTGCTACAATTAATTTTCATGTTATATATACATATATGGAATATATGAAAACATGAAAGTGTAATAACTGGTTTGATTATCTGCTCCAATATATTTTCAAGAAATGATATTAACCGAGTATATCTCTGTTTACTGATTCCTTCTCTTCTGATTTTATAATAGGGATCATAAAGCTTTTTCTAGTCATGTAATATCAGCTTTTCCTGAGTTCTCAAGTGACAAAGGGCTTTAACTTCGAGATTCCACTAGCCAAGCTCTAAGTATCTTTATATGAAATTAACCTATGAGATTAAAACATGCAATTTACCCGAGTACTATCTAACTTGTCTCTTTCCTGTTCTCAACTATGTTCTCAACTTTCCTGTTCTCAACTATGATGCTATATTTCTCATTGTAATTACCACCTGATCTATGTTCATTAATTTAGTATGATATGATTTACTTCATTTTTGTTGGCAGCATTATCAATTTCATAGTCTCTGTCTTGCAATTAACATACTAAAAGAATAATTTTCTCCTCTCCTCTCCTCTCCTCTCCTCTCCTCTCCTCTCCTCTCCTCTCCTCTCCTCTCCTCTCCTCTCCTCTCCTCTCCTCTCCTCTCCTCTCCTCTCCTCTCCTCTCCTCTCCTCTCCTCTCCTCTCCTCTCCTCTCCTCTCCTCTCCTCTCCTCTCCTCTCCTCTCCTCTCCTCTCCTCTCCTCTCTTCTCCGAGTCTCCTCTCCTCTCCTCTCCTCTCCTCTCCTCTCCTCTCCTCTCCTCTCCTCTCCTCTCCTCTCCTCTCCTCTCCTCTCCTCTCCTCTCCTCTCCTCTCCTCTCCTCTCCTCTCCTCTCCTCTCCTCTCCTCTCCTCTCCTCTCCTCTCCTCTCCTCTCCTCTCCTCTCCTCTCCTCTCCTCTCCTCTCCTCTCCTCTCCTCTCCTCTCCTCTCCTCTCCTCTCCTCTCCTCTCCTCTCCTCGAGTCTCCTCTCCTCGAGTCTCCTCTCCTCTCCTCTCCTCTCCTCTCCTCTCCTCTCCTCTCCTCTCCTCTCCTCTCCTCTCCTCTCCTCTCCTCTCCTCTCCTCTCCTCTCCTCTCCTCTCCTCTCCTCTCCTCTCCTCGAGTCTCCTCTCCTCGAGTCTCCTCTCCTCTCCTCTCCTCTCCTCTCCTCTCCTCTCCTCTCCTCTCCTCTCCTCTCCTCTCCTCTCCTCTCCTCTCCTCTCCTCTCCTCTCCTCTCCTCTCCTCTCCTCTCCTCGAGTCTCCTCGAGTCTCCTCGAGTCTCCTCGAGTCTCCTCTCCGAGTCTCCTCTCCGAGTCTCCTCTCCTCTCCTCTCCTCTCCTCTCCTCTCCTCTCCTCTCCTCTCCTCTCCTCTCCTCTCCTCTCCTCTCCTCTCCTCTCCTCTCCTCTCCTCTCCTCTCCTCTCCTCTCCTCTCCTCTCCTCTCCGAGTCTCCTCTCCGAGTCTCCTCTCCTCTCCTCTCCTCTCCTCTCCTCTCCTCTCCTCTCCTCTCCTCTCCTCTCCTCTCCTCTCCTCTCCTCTCCTCTCCTCTCCTCTCCTCTCCTCTCCTCTCCTCTCCTCTCCTCTCCTCTCCTCTCCTCGAGTCTCCTCTCCTCGAGTCTCCTCTCCGAGTCTCCTCTCCGAGTCTCCTCTCCTCTCCTCTCCTCTCCTCTCCTCTCCTCTCCTCTCCTCTCCTCTCCTCTCCTCTCCTCTCCTCGAGTCTCCTCTCCTCGAGTCTCCTCTCCTCTCCTCTCCTCTCCTCTCCTCTCCTCTCCTCTCCTCTCCTCTCCTCTCCTCTCCTCTCCTCTCCTCTCCTCTCCTCTCCTCTCCTCTCCTCTCCTCTCCTCTCCTCTCCTCTCCTCTCCTCGAGTCTCCTCTCCTCGAGTCTCCTCTCCAGAGGGTAGGTTTAGATTAGATATTAGGAAGAAATTTTTACTCATAGGGTGGTAAGGCACTGGAACAGCTTGCCCAGAGAAACTGTGGATGCCCCATCTCTGGAGGTGTTCAAGGCCAGGTTGGATGGGGTTTTGAGCGACCTGATCTGGTGGGAGGTGTCCCAGCCCATGGCAGGGGGCTTGGAATTAGATGATCTTTAAGGTCCCTTCCAAACCAAAGCATTCTATGAATCTATGAAATCTTTGACCTACCCTGAAATGAAACTGGGAAACACTCAGACATCTCAAAACATTCCTATCTATGTCTTCCCTTTAATTTTCTGTTTTCTACAATTCCTTTAAATGTTTCTCACCTCAGGTAGTTTGATCTTTCTAATTACATTGAATTGTCTCACTTTGGACTGCAGTTATTCTGTTGACTTCCATACCTGAAATAAGTGTTTTTTTTTTTTTTTTTTTTTTTTTTTTTTTTTTCATTTAGGAATACTTATAACTGCAAATCAGAATTCCCCAAATGGTGATATACCATTTATTTTTTATGAGTACCCTAACAATTACAGTGTTCTTCTTCTGTCTCAGTTCTGTCTTGTACTTTAGAGGCATGATTTTTTTTTTTTTTCACAGCAAGAACTGGGCTGTGTGTTTCCCTCCATCACAACTGTATCTATTTCAGTTATATGAAGTTTAAAATATCTTGTGAAATTAACTATAATAATTTAGATATTTTCAGAATTCACAAGATCATGCCTATTATTTACCATCAAAGTTTTGTTCATTGTTATTTTTTTCTTGTAGAAGATTTATTTTTTACCCAGTAAAAATTCAGAAACTGCATATTTCATTTTATTCTCAGAGTGTTTTGATGGGGAAAATACATATTTTGTACTTGGTCATTATTGCACTTATCCTCTTTGCATTGTGTTATCTCTATTGAATAATGATAGACTGGTTTCAAAAGCTGTATTAGTACATCAAAAAAAGCATTCTTGCTGTCACTACAAAAAAAAAAAAAAAAAAAAAAAGGACTGCTGTCACCAAGTCCTAATATTCCAAAGCCTTAAAGATATCTTCCAGTTTGATTTCCTGAATCCATGAATAATTATTTATTTATAAAGAGCATCAGAGCTTAAACAAGAGGGCAAGAGAGTTTCTTCTTTGTTCCTTCACTGTTTCCAGTCCAGACTATGCTATGTCCTGATGTTTAAAGAACATCAGAGATGCTCTGGGAGATGAAAAATGTGGTTTGCATCCAAGTATCCTATTTATGTGGAAAGTGTGCAATCTGCTGAGACTTCTGAGTTTCTCAAAGAGATTTTTGTCGTCTTATGATGGTGTAAGTAAGGTGATAACTGCTACAGCAGGGTAGGAAATGATTCAATTTTAATGAGTTCATAGACAAATGCACAAGTCTATGTGTAAGTATATTTACTTGAAACATGGCAACACCACTCATTTCATGAACCACTCTAGTGCTGCTATTTTTTGATGCACCTTTCACTTTATAATTTTCTTTTGCAAAGATATGTTATGTTTTCCCCCTAGTGTGAAGTTCTTTTACCACCAATTTGATTTTAAGTGTTTGACAGGATCAATCATTTAATTTAAATAAATAAGCATTCTTGAAGTACTTTCTTCTGGTAACTCTTCTTTTTTCCTCATATCTTGCAAGTCTTGGTTCTTTGTGTATTTAACTGACTTATGTGTTTCAGAATTGCCACATAGTCGGTACTCATCAGGAATTCTTGCTGGTCAGTGTTTCGTATCATTATTTGGTGGCAAAGCATACACATATGGTTGTCTGTGTTTCTTTATATATAGTGTGTCCAAGACAAATTCATATATAAGCAGTATTTTTATGACATTTTCTATTTTACATTTTATGGTGAGTTTTGGTGCCACACAGTTGGCATTTTCTTCAAATATTTTCCAAAGACCAATCTTTGAATGTCAGAAATTACTTCATTCTCAGTGCCACTGCTTTTGCCCCAGACATTCACAAGCTAAGTCAACAAAACAAATGGCAAAATTTTCAGTTTCACTGTTGGACATGGAAAGGAAAATATGCTCTCTCCCAGACAATAGTTGACACATAGTCTTGATTTTTCTCAGAATCATGAGTGTTCCAAGCCAAGTTATTGAGGCAGAAAATAAATTAACCAATAGCTGAAAACCTTTGTCAGAATATAGCTAGACAAGGCATGCATTTAGCAGCTAGGTGCCGGTGCCAGAACAAGGAATGTACCCAGCCTCTCCTGGGTGCAGGGCAATCTAGAATTGATGCCGATGGCGGCCAGCGGACAAGTCTCCTTAAAAGTCCTAAGAAGGTGCATGGAGGTTTCCTCCACTGTAGTTCTGTGGAAAAATTTCAGCAAGGTTTCTCCCCACTTTGCTCACAAGTGATGTATAAGTGAAAGCACTCGTGCTTGATCCTTGCCTGATCTATGCCTGTGTTTGTCCATATACCCCACTGATCTAGAGATGCAAGCTGACCTACCAGCTTGACCACAGGTTGGCTTCATCCTTGTGGACTTCCTAGCAATCTGGCTTCTAAGCTGAGGCTGGTTATTGTCACAAAATCTGTGCTGCTGCCTCACTGGGGATAGCCTTCAGCTGGCAAGACACCTGTGTTGCTAATTTCCTCCCTCAGCCCCTGGCCTTTGAACAGCTGTTCTTGATGGCACCCTAACAGCCAGATATTCTGCTTAAGGGAAAGACGTATCCACAGCACTTTGTAGGATTGGAGATAGTGCTCTCTGTTCCAGAGAAATTCTGGATTGCTAGATGGGGAAGGCTCTAGATCTGTAACTCAGGGTGTGAAATGGATGGGCATTCAGACATCTGTGGGTATTTAGCTCTTCCTGTTGTCCGTTGGTACACCAACTCACTCTATTGCATCTGTACCTCAGTTTCCTGATTCTCTCCACACAAGATGGTGAGCCACCAAAGAAGAAGAGTTCTGGGCCATTGAAGAAAGACTCCTTCAAATTAAGAAAGTGACCAATTTTAAGTTGCTAATATTCTCTTTCAATTTACGCCTTGTTTTCAATTCATGACTTGAGGTTTCAGGGCTACTGAAAGTGTTGTAATAATCTTTGTAAGGGTTAAAGTGAACATATATAAATATAATAAACCAAGATATTATCATCTATTCCTTTAACAGTCCAATTAAAATACTTCAATTATCATTAGTTCATTTACAATAATAATAATAACAAATAGTCAAAAAGAATGCAGAAAAGCCTCATTAATGGACTTTGTGAGCATTTGTGAGGCACTTTGTGCCTTCATTTTCCCTGTGTGTCCTGTGCATCACCAGTCTTCCCCAGACAGTGAGTAATCAGCATATGAGGTCTTCGCTGGGAGATGTTTGGTTTGTGGTCAGGGTCCTCAGTCCCCTCAGTCTCAAGGTCTGCTGAGAAAACTCTCATTTATTAATATGCCTTACTTTTTTAGTAAGCTGAAGTTCAGGTGTTTTCACCCTGTGAAAGTATTTACCTTCTCAGGGCATACATAAGGATTTCAATATTTAGAAGTTTGCTTTATTTGAAAAATAGAGTGAAAAACAGATAAATAAGCACTTTCCAAGTAAGAAAAGCCCCAGCTCAGAGGAAATAATACACTGATATAATCTCTTATGCTTTATAAGTAATAAGCAGATTTAACTCCTGGGGAAAATACCTTTCACTGAAAACTTTCACTCCTTCATGTGCCCTCTGCACATTCATCAAAAAAAAAAAAAATAATAAAAAATAAAAAAAAAATAAAATAATAATAATAATAAAAAAATCAAAAGAGGAAACAATAGAAAAGATGTTCTGGAGGTCTGGAGGCAAAAAAATATAGGAAGCCGAAGACCAGGACTTCAGTAACATCTGCTGAAGTGATTCCACCATGCTCATAGGACCAGAGAGAGGGGTAGGAAGACCATTTGCATGGCTGGTAGAGATGACAGTAAAAGAAGCAGATTCAGGAGGAGCTAGAGATACAGTAGGAATACAGGGTCCCAGTACAGGAGAAATAATTTCATTTGAACTGTAAGGGAGCCAAGCTGGTGTCACTTACAGTAAAAAAAAAAAAAAAAAAAAAAAAAAAAAATCAGAAGAGAGAATTTAAACTGAAAAACAGGAGAATACTGGAAAGTGAAGGAGCACAAACATTTGGGATGTTAGTTCTATTACAGATTAAAAAATCATTTTTTGTATCCATTAGAAGTAAATATGTCATGCCAGATCCAACAGCCTGAGATAAGTGAAGCTGCAGCTCCATGTTCCCAGGGCTAACAGCCAGACACACAAATCACAGGCAGAAATTCACAGATGTGATGGTTTCACACCAGTAGGTCATCATACCGCTCTCTCACTCCCCCTCATCAAAAGAACAGAAGGAGAAAATATGATGAAAAAAGGGCTCAAGGGTTGAGACAAGGACAAGAATATAACTCAACAATTACCATCATGGGCAAAACAGACTCAAAAGAGGGAAATTAATGCAATTTATTGCCTATTACTAACAGATGAGAGCAGTGAGAAACTAAAACCAAACTAAAAACACCTTCCCCCCATCCACCCTCTTCCACAGGGGGAACGGGGAATGGGGGTCCATAACACTTGGTCAGTCCATAACAGTGGTCAGTCCATAACACTTTGTCTCTCCTTCTCCTTCATCTTAATTCTCTTCCTCGTCTCCGGCTTGGGTTCCCTCCCATGGGATACAGTTCTTCCCAAACTGATCCTGTGTGGGCTTCCAACAAACTGCAGTTCTTCAAGAACTGCTTCAGAATCAGTCTGTACCACAGGATGCAGTCCTTCAGGGATGGACTGCTCCAGCATAGCTCCCCTGTGCATAGCAGCTCCTACCAGATCACCTGCTCTACTGTGGGCTCCTCTCCACAGGTTGAACTTTTGGCCCAGAGCCTGCTCCTGTGGGGGCACTCCATGGGCCACAGTCTCCTTCAGGCCACATCCACCTGCTCTACCATGGGTTCTGCCATGGGCTGCAGCATGGTGATCTATTTTGCCACGATACCCCATGGGCTGCAGGGGGAGGAGAGGGAATGAGAGAACTGTGGTGCTGTTCAGCTGCCCTGATTGGTAAACGATTACACTTATTTAGTCTGAAAGGTGATTACAGAGCTCCTGATGACTCATCTGGTTAGGCTTCACACCTAGACACTGGGGCTGAGGTTCTTCTGGTACTGCCATGAGAGAGTCGACTGACAGTGTCCTTCGTCTGAGTCCTTAATAAGTATTCCTACCTGCCATTGTGTCCCTGTGATCCTCAGGGCTCATGAAGATGGGCCCGGGATAGGCTGATTTCTTCTGCAATGGGCCTGAGAATAATAGCCAAGCAGGATACTACTGTGCCCCTTTGTGAGTATACAGATAAGCTTTTATCAAATAACCTAACAGTATCCTCATGTAAAGGAAAATTCAAAGAATGGAATGATCAAATAAGAAATTGTAAACAAACTGTCATTTACACAGGATTCTAGAGGAACAAGAGTTGAACATGAATTCTAAGAAATAATACAGGACATAAGGCACCTTGGTCTTCGTGAAGACGTTAATATATTAAACATACTGTGAACAAAGCAGAAGACAGCTAACAGAACACTGCAATATTATCATATGAAAATAAGAAAGCAGACTATGCTAGTCAAGAACCGTAGTATATCTTCAGCAGAGCTTTGAATCAAATTAATACACTAATATAAGCAATTTTACATATAATGAAAATGGATTAGAGATTCTAGATCTTAAAAGTATAATGAATTATGGGGTGTCTGTCAGTTACCTCTGAATCTGATGAGAAATTCTGAGCAGAAAATAATTGGTAGTATGAGATTGCTAAATATGATACATGATAACTTTCCTTGATATTTGGCCTCATATGGCCATTCTTAGATACAGATACTGGAATAGTTATGACATTTATATAATAAAAAGTTTACACATTGTTATACATTGTATTTTATTCTTTTCTAATTGTGAACTGTATGCAGATAGTCCTGCCAATGCACTACACATAAATGCTATATTTAAAGACTGCTAAAGAATGGGAGCCTCAGTATTCAAGAATTCTCTGTGGAACATGTCAAGGAAATATGAATTAGAAATCCTTCCCCCTTTTATTTATTTATTTATTTATAATTCAGTTACCTTTAACTTATTTTTCAATTTTGTTTTCTTTAATGTTATTTTAATTTCAGTGGTAGCACATAAAGAAGCATCACATGAATCCCCAAAATGGTGTCCCTGTCATCCACTAGAACTTTAATATGACTAATAAGAATAACTTCATGAGAGTTATTGTAACTGAAAGTGTCTTGAAGCTGATTGAAAGCTTGGACTATCAGAAGGATTTATGGAAACTGCAGGATTCTTTTTCCCACTTAAAACAAATGAACAATCAAAACTTTATCTGGTTGATATTAAGTGAGTGTCAAAAATGCAAATTATTAGCAAGTCCTCTGTAGTCACAGCTCAGCATTTCACTTTATTTGAACCAATACTATGTTTTGTAGATCAGTTTAGAGTGCTGGTAAATTGATGTCACATACTCTACAGAAAAGTCTTGCTGTTTCACGCCTCCAATAGAGCTACAGAGTCACCAATCTGTTTACCCTCCATGGGGTCTACAAACACTTACACAATTGACTCCCATTCCAGACTTTAATACAGTATTACTCCAGGTCTAAAAATAAGCAATGCCAAAAATACTAAACCCGAATATTGCAGATATCTATTATGTTCAAAGGGAAAATTTTATTTGATTCACATCCTAATAACTAGAATAATTAGAAGCCCTTAACAGCCCCAGAGTGCTTTTGGGCTCTTTGGTCTGCCTTCAAGGAAGCTAATCATCATCCACTTGGCACGTAAATGTTTAAAGAAACTATTTGCAGCACAATATATTGACATTAGCTGTGGACCCACCCATGAAAAAATATAATTAATGTATAAAACCATGAAAGACTTTGAAAATAAAAGGAGAAGGAGAAGGAGAAATTAAATGATTTAATTACAATATGACTGAAAATTTAGGTTAGATTTCTGCTTTTTTTCATAGGTTATTTGCTTATAATGGGAAAGTCTATTTGCTGTCTTTGTTATTAAATCATCACATGCTAAAATTACAATAGTGCATGCCACCAACAATATATGCTTGGATTTTAAAGTAAATATTTTAGTAAAATTTTCAACTAAATATTTCTTTTCAGTCATAATTTGGGACAACAGTAACCTATTTATATTTTGGGGCCAAAAATGCAATATAGAAATATACTTCAAAATTTCTTCTAAACATATAATTGTAAAGTAATAATATAACTCTCTGCACATAACCTCCTCAACCGGTAGGTTTTCTAGACAGAAAACATAATTTACACCAAATTATGGACAGTTTTTAATCAGTCCTACTGAAACAATTCAATTTAAGACCTCCATTTTTTTGACAAACTGTTACACTTACCCTAAAATTTGTCTTTCAATTTTATTCTATTATACAACACATCATGCCTTTTTCAGCAGCAATAAAAAATCCACCTCCACTTATGCCTCCATAGAATTTTTTTTTCTCCACTTAATCTGTGTTTCTTCCAGTTTACCAGTGTCCTTGTAACTCAATGCCAGACTTTTATGTTCATAGAAGTGATCTAACAAGGGTCCCACAGAAACCATTATCTAGTATGATCCAGAACACGATGCCTGTGTACGTCCACTTGTTTTCATTGATCAGTTTCTCCTTTTTCCAATATCTTTCAGCTTCACTTTGGGAATTACAAGATGGAAATAGGCTGGTTTTTTACAAAAGACAGAGGCATTAAGACCAACACACAAAATTCTAGCAGAAGAAGCTAGGTCGTAGAGACAGCATAGTTTCTGGAAAAGAGAACAAAGACAGTAGTCATCTCTATTTGCAAGAAGACACACCAGTCTGCAAGGTATTCTTCCCCTGAGGTTGACATATGTTGAACACATGTCTTTGTTGGGCTTGCTTTATTATAGGCAACAGCAAATCAAACAATCACAGAATCAAAGAACCATAGAACGGCTCAGGTTGGAAGAGACCTTAAAGATCATTTAGTTCCAACCCCCCTGCCATGGGCACTGATGCCACCCACTAGAGCAGATTGCCCAGAGCCTCGTCAAGCTTTTTGTCCACTAGAACTCCCAAGTCTTTCTCTGCAGGGCTGCTCTCAATGAGCTCTCGCAGTATTCATGTCTGGGATTTTCCTGACCCAGGTTCTCCACCTTGCATTTAGACTTGTTGAACCTCATTAGGTTCACCTGGGCCTAATTCTCAAACTTGTCCAGGTCCCTTTGGTTGGCATCCCTTTAATTCCATTTGAACAGGACTTTATCCCCAGTGCAATATAAATATGCAGGATTGGCTTTCCCTGTTCCTTTTCCAAGTCAAAGGACCAAGCCATCTGTTTCTCATAATTTTACACTTTGGGGAGTTGGAATTTATGAAGACAGATAATATTGCTAATGGCCTCAGAAATTTTCAGACAGCTTTTGAGGGAAAAATCTTTACTTTCAATTTACTGATATTCATGATATATAGCAACAATAAGTGTTAGCACCAGAGAAGAGGACAGAAAAAAAAAATCCAGACAAGCTTTTCCAAACAGATGAGGAGTGAATTCATACAGAGATATAAGTATCTATCTTGCCATGAGCAAGCAAGTAGATAAAGCTTTTACACCCTTCACTTCATAACAGTCATGTTATGAGGTGCACACATTTCTGACACTAGACATATGCACCATGGGGAATGTTTCAGAGACATTATTTATACTGTATCTCTTTCAGAAAATAAATTGATGTTTCAATTATTATTACTCTTTTTCTGGCTTACAGTGTGGGCACTAAATTCACTGCAAAACTGAGCCATCAATAATCAAGTCAATGTAAAATTACTGGCATAACTAAGTATCATTTTTAGATACTTGTCTGAAAATCATAATAGAAGCACAGGCTAATTAATTAAAATTTAAAACAATAGGGGAAATAGTGCAGTAGGATTCATAATTACAGGGACACGAGAAGATATCTGGAGATATATTATACAGGCATTGCCGTTTCAAATTCTCCCACATTTCTAAGGGTATTTTCATCTGAATTTATTTTCCGTTTTACTTCATCACATATGACTGAAACTGCTTAAAAGATTTGTAAAGACAAAGATGTAAGTTTCTGGTTGGGATACATTATGCAACTAGGCTGAAATGGCAGGTAAGTGATGGGCAGCTAATCTGAACTCCCACTATAAAAGAAAATGAGCCAGCAGAGGTGATAAAGGTCACATTCACCTGGCTAGTTAGTCGTGTACCCAGCTCCTATAAAAGACATATAAGACTGTATGACAGTTCTTGTTCTTTTCTGCCTGTGAACTGTCACCAAGACTCATCTTGTTGTCTTGCAGCTCTTTAAATGTATGAAAATGGTGACAAATGGTTCATAGTCTCATGAAGTGTTGCCACAAGTAATTTATAATGCACTGGTTAGATAATCATAGAATCACAGAATATCCCAAGTTGGAAGGGACCCATAAGGATCATCGAGTACAACTCCTGGCTCCACACAGGTCTACCAAAAAAATCAGACCATATGGCTAAGCGCACAGTCCAAACGCTTCTTAAACTCCGACAGGCTTGGTGCCGTGACTACATCCCTGGGGAGCCTGTTCCAGCACGCGACAACCCTCTCGGTGAAGAACCTCTTCCTGATATCCAGCCTGAACCTCCCCTGTTGCAGCTTGACACCATTCCCGTGGATCCTATCACTGGTCACTAAAGAGAAGAGATTGGTGCCTGCCCCTCCACTCCCCCTCATGAGGAAGCTGTAGACCACAATGTGGTCTCCCTCCTCTTTTCCAGGCTGAACAGGCCAAGTGACCTCAGCCGCTCCTCATAAGTCTTCCCCCCTAGGCCCTACACCATCTTCATAGCCCTCCTCTGTACACTCTCCAATAGTTTCACATCCTTTTTGTACTGTGGTGCCCAGAACTGCACACAGTACTCGAGGTGAGGCCGCACCAGTGCAGAGTAGAGTGGGACGATCACTTCCCTCGACCAACTAGCAATGCCATGCTTGATGCACCCCAGGATACGGTTGGCTCTCCTGGCTGCAAGGGCACACTGATGGCTCATATTCAGCTTGCAATCATGGATTTTCACTGTAACCTGTGAGCAACTGGAAGGTAAGATGACCTCTCTTATGTAAGACCAAACAGCAAATTATTGTATTGTTCCACAAAGGACAGAGACATGGACAGAATTACACTTTTTTTTTTTCTTTTTTTTTTTTTTTTTTCCCCTCCCTCCTCCCGTGCCCGCCTCCCTCAAAAAAAACAAACATACAGTTCATGTTTCCTCCAAACCAGTAGTTTTCAGTTTGGTGGTTCACATGATTTATAAAAGCAAGTTCAGCCATGTGAATGTTCTGCCAAATAATTTTCTGAGACTCACAGAAAATTGTCTTAGAAATTTCTGCATTTCTAAAAAAGTCTAAACTGTTAGAGACATCTGAAGCCACTACTGTCTCTCAAAAACTGCACATTTTAGTTCATGTGCCTGAACATTTCTGAAAGTCTCCACAGCAGATTGGAAACATGTCAACAAGGACCTTATTTCAGCAAAAATAATTTGTGAGTAGACAAGGCTTTCACTGAATTCAAAGATAGCTGAGAAATGCATAACATTATTTAAAGGCTATTTTTATGTGATTTTATGTGTTTGTTTCACAGTCTACTTACAGTCATCACTGTAAGTAACACTGAAAATTAATTCTATATTATATCTTGGCTTTATCACACACAATGTTTTATATGTATTGGATACTTATTCCATGTTGCTCTTACCAAAAACACATTTGTCCAGCTCCCATAGCTGTATTCTTTTAGAGATCAGTAACTGACCAGAAGTGTTTATCACCTTGGACCCTCTGTTATCATTCCATACCAGCACCTTCAAGAAAGTTGTTATCATGTTGTGCTTTTATTTTGGGGTGTCTCTGTTTCACCATCTAGTACTCTGTACAGTTTCTGCAAAGCAATCTATTAATCTTGAACTGAATCACACTTGCTTCTGTTATCTTTTTTGAGTGTTTTAGGCTATAAAATAACTGTGACTTGAGAAAGTAAAGATAAATAAATATTCTAATTTCTGACAAAATCATCAAATCAGGCAAAAACTGTCCCAGACATTGAAAATGAAAAGGATGGAGGATGTGTGTGCAGGTAGCATGTGAAAATCCCAGGTTACAATCTAATAATCATTACTTGGGCTAGATAAGGTAATAAGCATACTCAATATTAATGAGTTGTAGATTTTTTTGAAAAGGAAGAATGAGGGTCTTTATCTCAACTTGAAAAAGCATTCTTATTTTAAAAGTCAAGAAGTGTGGAGTTAATATGTTACTGAAATGACAACAAAAGAGAAATTCTGTATGTGCTCTGTCCTTTTTCTGAATACTGACCTGTTCAAGGCATCTTTTTTGTGTAAGCCATATACCTGTTATGCCCGAAGAAACTCAGTCACAGAAGACCTGCTGCTATCTTCTGAAAAAGACATGGTGACAACCATGCTAAAAGAAAAAGGGTAATGAATAGAATAGAATAGAATAGAATAGAATAGAATAGAATAGAATAGAATAGAATAGAATAGAATAGAATAGAATAGAATAGAATAGAATAGAATAGAATAGATGAATTGGAAGGGACCTTCAAAGATCATCTAGTCCAACTGCCAATTAGGTCCAGTTTTATTTTAGACAAAAGTATTTTATGATTAATTAAACATTTGAAATAGCTTTTTGGAAACATTTCAAAATTTGTTAATTCCTAGAATCAAGGGCAGCTGCCACTTTGCTTCAGAGGTACATGAGTCCACAGATATTGCACTTCTCACTGGATTATTTATACATATAAAATATGACCTAAGTCAGAACTGTTGGAATCTGTTTTGTTTTGTTGCTCTCCACTATCTTTAATATACATGGAAGAGATATTCAGATACATATTATGCAATTTCCTACAACAAAATGGCACAGTCATAGGGTAAAGGCATACCCTATGTCCAATGCTATGAACATGCTGACCATGATATGAAGATAGCAGCTGCTGCAAAGGTGGTGCTTTCCAGGGCTGTTATGTTCTGATCACATGGCCCTGTTCAATCCAACAGACTGTGGTGTTTTTACCTTGCTGGGACTCCAACACAACCACTCTCTCACTCCCTCTCCTCAGAAGAAGAGGGGGAGAAGACTATGCTAGAAAGAAAGAAAACAAACAAACAAACAAAAAAAACCACTCATGCATGGGTTGAGATAAGGATAATTTAATTAAAGGGAAAAGGAAGAGGGAAAAAAAAAACAAAAAAAACCTGCCCTGCTGATGTCCCTTCCCTACCTCTTGTCCACCCCCAGCCTGTTGGCTACTCAGGGGGGTTGGAGGGAGTCCTGATGTTGTGCCAGTATTGCTCAGCAATAGACAAAACACTGGTGTGATGCTAATGCTGTTCTAGCTACAAGTGCAGAGCACAGCACTGTATGGGCCACTGCAAGGAAAGTTAACTCCATCCCAGATATACACAGTGCACAGGCAGACCACATTTTGTAATAATACTAGAAATGTGTACTGGTGTGGGTTTGGGACAATCAACCACTCTTCTGTTAAAGTAATTGTAAAAAACATATTTGACTCTTATACGCCAGATAGCTACAACCTGCTAGAGAGTCTGCTGGTAATAAAGTGGATCATGACTGAAACAGCATAAGAAAGTCTTCATATAGCTTGAGTCAATCAACCAAAGTAATTTATAAAACATACTTGATCATAGACATTTTATTGGCTATTATTTTTTAAAATTTATATATTTATTAAAGAAACAGAGGACTAAGTAAAAAGGGAAGAATAAGCAGAAGCAAAGAATTTAATGACACGATGTAAATATGAGAAATATGAAGACAACAGGGTGAGAGAATTTTGGAAGTCTTTTCTGAATGGAAGAAGAACTGAGGGCATTGCCGTTAGCACTGTCTTCTGCTGAAAATGCAGAAATAAGTTCATTTAAATGAAAGGGAATTGATTAAAAAAAAATCATAAAAAAATTAATTCTCACCCAAAATGATTGACAATATTCCAGTGCAGATCAAAGTGGCAGGGTCACCCCTGAATTTTGACTTATACTTAAGTTCAATATGCAAAGGTATGACATTCCCAACATCACATTTAAATTATTTCTGAATACTTGCCTCTTTGTTTCAGCCAAAGTACTATGATGAATACTCTTTAGAAAACTAGAAAGAAATATCTTTAATGAAAAATTAAAATTAATAATAATGTTACTTACCTTTCTAGAAGATAAGAATATATTAGTACAAAAGTGAGTGTAATAAAGCCCAAAGAATTATTTCATGAAGGGATTTCTTGGATTAAGGTTAAGCATTATTCAAGATGTTCTACTTATAAAGTCTATGGAGATCTTATTTAACATGTTCTTCAGTAACAAGTAAAAGTAAAAGATAATTAAGATATCACCATCGTACTGCAGACTGGGATTTTCTGTGATATTTAAGACAAATCTCATATTTGAACTTTTATAATTATTTTAATTAGCTTTGCCTTTTGGCTCATTTCATCTCACAGGAATGGAGGATATTTAAAAAAAGAGCCCAACATCTCTATTTTATTTTAGGAATGTAAATCATAATTATAATGCTGATTTACTTTTATTACTATGAACAATAATAGTTCTGAGACTGAACCAAAATGTGGAGGAAGAACTGCAGAACTATGGAATGGTTTTCTCTGCAGTATGCATTTCCACTAGATACAAGTATGAACAAGCCATTGATAGCAACATGTAAATTTTCCAGGCTTAATAATAATCTAAAAAGTTGAAATATGTTCTCATACCTTTCCACCATTCCACCAAATCACACCCATCAAAGTGAGGACAACTTGTGCAACAATATCCTAAGCAACGGAACAGTATCAGAAAACAATCAACAAAGAAAAAGTAGATGAAATGAATGGTTTGTGGAAAGGAAGATGGAAAGGCAATGAAAACCTATTGTCCATAAAGAAAATGAAGAAAAGCATAAAATCAAGTGTTCTTATAACACTTCTGTTTGCACACATGCTGAAGCAGTCTGCTAGTTAGGACAACTAACTAACTGGGGCTGTATGAAACTACCACCATGAGGTCTAACCTGCCTCCTCTGTAGAGAGAAAAATCTCTGTATTTCTTCCAATGAAGTCTCTACAGACTCCAGAGAGAGTTCCTGAGACCAAATTCATTTTTTCACAAAAAAACATGAAGACTGACATAGAAAGCACTACCAAAATATAGTAGACAAAATATTAAAAAAAAATATATATAGGCTGCATAAAAAGACAGACTTCTATTTTTCCTATGTTATTCTGTGGAATAATTGCCTGAGGTGACTTAGTAATGAAGCTTATAGTCACATTTTTAAGAAAAGGTACAGCATTGAAGTAGCCTCCAAGGTGGAGTGCAGCTCAATAAAAGTTCCCTAGGCCTCCAACCTTAGATGTTGGCCACACCAGGGCAACTTGGTGTGTTGATTCTAAGAGGAACAGTGCCGAGTGTGTAGTTGAGTGGATATACTGCGGCTAGGCACTGTGATAAGATGGGAACTTGATTGTTCTTGTGCATACCGAGACCAAATATCTGAACATTTGCTACCCTGAGCCAATGGTCTGTCATGTGTTTGACAAAATTCTGTGCTTTGGTGTTGTAGTTTAACCCGGCCGGCAGCTAAGCACCACACAGCCGTTCACTCACCGTCACCCCTCCCTCTCTGGGATGGGGGAGAGAAACAGAAAAATGAAGCCTGTGGGTTGAGATAAAGACAGTTTATTAAGACTGATAACAATAATAATAACAACAACAACAACAACAACAACAACAACAACAACAACAACAATAATAATAATAATAATAATATAAAGTGTACGAAACAAGTGATGCACAATGCAATTGCTCACCACCCGCTGACTGATGCCCAGCCTATCCCCGAGCAGCCACCCCCCCCACCCTGGCTAGCCACCTCTATATATTGTTTAGCATGACATCAGATGGTATGAAATACCCCTTTGGCCAGTTTGGGTCAGCTGTCCTGGGTCTGTCCCCTCCCAGCTCCTGCTGCACCCCTACCCTGCCCGCTGGCAGGACAGAACGAGAAGCTGGAAAGTCCTTGGCTTGGTGTAACCACTGCTCTGCAACAATTAAAACATCAGCATGTTATCAGCACTCTTTTCATCCTAATCCAAAACATAGCACAGTACCAGCTACTAGGAGGAAAATTAACTCTATCCTAGCCGAAACCAGGACATTTGGTGAAGTGAATTTATCACCAGCAATCCAAAGAACCTGTGTACCTGTTGCTTTAATAAATTGCACTACTCGTTAAATGTAGCCATGCTAGTTCTAATTGAACGTGATCAAACTCTTTAATTGTGGCCATGGTAGTTCACAGAAAGCAACTATACTGAGGGTGTATTATATTTTTTGGGAATCTGTAATTGTGATAGTTCAGTACCCTGAACGTGACTGGACTTATAACGGCTAATTGGGCATCAGTCCCAATTACTTTAACATTTAACGCAACGTATTTCAGGTCCTGCACCCTTTGGAGATATCATTATACATATGTAAGACCTCATACTGTAAATACTCATATATTTGTATGTCATATATTCCAAATTATGCCTTCAGACAGCACACAACCAAGTTCCGAGGGCAGTCAAAAAGATAAAGAAAGGAATATGAAAGAACATTCAGAGACTGATGAAACTGTATATTTTGAGAAGATATCTGTTGATATGCCTGTCTTCTGACACACCCTCAGAGACTAAAAGTAAGAAGGAAGAAGGAGCTTATATTGGCCTACTCTTTTTGATTGAAATCTAATAAATGCTTATTAAAGATAATGGCCCTTACTGAACAGTATGTTTTTATTTAGTATTTAGTATGACTCTTCTGGCCCTTCTTGCACTGAGAAATGAAGGATGAGGACATCACCATCTCTATTAAGAATGGCAACAGATAAGTAGAGACAAAAGGTTATAACACCCCTGTTATCATTATAAATGCTTATTCTCTGTACCCCAGACTTGAACTTTAGTCTGCTCAGCCCTTACCTGCTGCTACCTGTTTCACCATAGCTCGTACATTTTTACTCACGCGTAATTTTCCATAGATTGTTAGAAATCTACTCAGTGTAAAAATAACCAAAAGTAGAAGAAAGAAGTACTTTCCAGGTCAGCTGTTACTACTTAATGGAAATGTTCAGAGGAATTTAAATACCTAAAAATGCCAAATGTGATTTAAAATATTAAGCTATCTATCAAAGTTTATATTTGAGAATATGTTTACAAGAGCGTTAGTGAAAAAGACATCATGAGAAGGTCTCAATAACAAATGTATATTTATTAAGAAATATAAGGATAAACACACAATCCAAATTCCTGTAGTAAATAAGATTATTTTTTTTCTTGAAAATCACTGCTGCACGTTTTATGAGAAGCTTCATTTCTGAGAGTGACTATTCTCTAAGTCTTTTATAATTACTGACATTGGTTAACAAGTTTCTAATCAACGGAGCATTCCTGAGATTGGATAGTGACCTAATTCTTTCCAAACTGTTGAATAGTATACCAAAATGTAATTTATATCTTTCTTCTCAAACTTCTGACTGTTCTTATATCTGAAAAAAGGACTATTCAGCAATCACTTTTACATATCTTTTGAGGCTCATGTTAGAAAACTGCTACTAAACAAAAGACAATCTGTACAACATCTTTGAAAAAGGAAAGTCCACTTTCCTGCTCAGAAGGAGCTATGTACTACACTAATCATTTGTTTATCTAACTCTCTCCCACAGTGCATAGCTATTCAACCAAAATTCAGTTTGTCTGTGCACAATAAGAATTTTCTGTATTAGTTACAAATGACTGCAACATGCTGATCTCTGAAATACATTTTTACAAAGCTAAAATCCTTAATTAAAATATTCATATATTTGCATGTAAGATGATGTGTTTTTATTAATATGAAAGAAAAAATTTCAGTAGTTAGCACTAATCCTGGAAAAAAAAAGAATAAATAGTAAATAAGACATTAAATTTGGCTCTATCTCAATAACATGAGTTATTCCTTGAGAACAGTCACAATAAATAAATAAATAAATAAATAAATAAATAAACACTTTAGTTCTTGCTTTTTTTTTTTTTGGTCTATTATTTACCCTTTCTTTTCAGCCATTTAATGAATGGAGTCAGAGAGTTATGAGACTCAGCAGGACCTTTTAACAATAAAAAGTTGTCATGGTATATATAGCTGTAAGGAGGACAAGAGGAGGTCCTTGCAACTTTTACATATCTTCTTTGATATATACATTCGCTTTGATTCTGACATCTAATCTTCACATAAAGATGCATGCAGTTTCATGCATCTGAGAGGAATTTCAATAGTATATAATGTTCTCCCAGATGATTTAATTGCAGGATTGGTGTCTAACAGACATAACATTAAGGTCTGCGTGTCCACGAGACCACAGTAAGCAGACAAGGCTCTGTTCTCAGCTCAGTACACTGAAATCCCAAGGATGTTTTCCTTATGATTTCTTTAAATATAATTCTGTCCTATAATCCAAATGCACAGTTGTTCTTACTGAGCAATGAGAATACTGAGTTTCTGTTTATTTTAGCAAGGTCCTCTTTTGCTGTAGTTGTTGAAGATGAGTAAATGCACTCTAAATTCAACTCTTCATTTTCACTTGCATTAAATTTTAGGAAATTGAAAGCTCTGCTATTTTCATTTTATTATTTTACAGATATGTTTTGTTTTTTCCTTATTTGAACAAAAGCCATTTCCTGAGAATTTTAATTAAACAATAAACAGGTTCTGATATATTCTGAGATGAAAATGAAGATTTATTGGGCCAAGAAGTAAATATGGTCCAAGATTTACCTCTTGGTGAACAGCTTTTTCAGTGATGTGACTCTTCAAACCTTATATCAATATTTTGTGTGTGCGTATTTCTACATGCCTACAACTACTGAATCTGCTTTGTTTTTGCTGTCTTTCAAAAGTAATATGAAACTTTTTTCATTAAATGGAAACAAAAACTACCATAAAATTAATATGAATAAACTTAATTAATCCTGACATGAGCATTTTTCCACTTTTGAACCTCACACTCCTTACAATGTTAAGTATTCCATTGTATTTGTATCACTGTATTTATCTAAATAAGTAAGTAAAAGTTAGGTAGACTATCAGGAAGCAGATTTTTAATTAAGTGGATGTGGCAAGGTTTTGGTAGTGGGGGGCTGCAGGAGTGGCCTCTGTGAGAAGAATCCAGAAGCTGCCCAATGGTAGATAAAGGCTAGTTTCAGATGGCTCCAAAGAGACCCAATACTGGCCAGAGCAGAGCCAATAAACAATGTTGTTTGCACCTCTGTGAGAGCAGATATAAGACAGAGGAAAAAAAACAAATGCTGTGCAACATCAGCTGGGAGAGTGAGGAGTGAGAAACAGCCTTGCAGACACCAAGGTCAGTGAAGAAGGAGGGCAGGAGGTGCTCTATGTGCCAGAACAGAAGTTCCCCTGTGACCTGTGGGGAGGCCATAGGCAGGGACGCCACCCACTAGATCAGGCTGCTCAGCATCTCATCTAACCTGTTCTTGAACACCTTCAGGGATGGGGCAAACACAACCTCTCTGAGCAACCCGTTCCAGTGCCTCACCACCGTCTGAGTGAAGAATTTCCTCCTAACCTCTAATCTAAATTTCCTCTCTTTTAGTTTAAAACCATTCTCCCTCATCCTGTCAATATCTGATTTAGCAAAGAATCACAGAATCACAGAATCATTTAGGTTGGAAGAGACCTCCAAGATCACCTAGTCCAACCTATGACCTAACACTAACAAGTCCACCAATAAACCATATAACTAAGCTCTACATCTAAACGTCTTTTAAAGACCTCCAGGGATGGTGACTCAACCACTTCCCTGGGCAGCCCATTCCAATGCCTAACAACACTTTTGGTAAAGAAGTTCTTCCCAATATCCAACCTAAACCTCCCCTGGCACAACTTTAGCCCATTCCCCCTCATCTTATCACCAGGCATGTGGGAGAATAGACCAATCCCCACTTCACTACAGCCTCCTTTAAGGTATCTATAGAGTATGACCCTGAGCCTCCTCTTCTTCAGTTGCTCTCCATCTTTTTTTATAAGTCCCCTTCAAGTACTGAAAGTTTGCGATGAGGTCACCCCAGAACCTTCTCTTTTGTAGGTTCAACAGCCCAATCTCTGTCAGCATTTCTTCATAGGAGAGGTGCTATAACCCCTTGATCATCTTTGTGGCCCTCCTCTGGACCCACTCTAACAGCTCCACATCCTTCTTGTGCAGAGGGCTCCAGACCTGGATGCAATACTTCAAAAGGGGCCTCACAAGGGCAGAGTAGAGGGGGACAATCACCTCCCTTGACACGCTGGCCACTCCTCTTTTAGTGCAGGATGCAGTTGGCCTTCTGGGCTGCAAGCATGCACTGATGCCTCATATCAAGCTTTTCATCCATCAGAACGCCCAAGTCCTTCTCTGCAGGGCTGGTCTCAATGAGTTATTTACCCAGTCAGCTGGGCTCAGGGCCCTGATTGTGCTCTTTGTCAGGCTCGTATTCCTCAAGATCACAAACTCAAAAAGAGTGTGGTCACTGCAGCCCAGACTGCCTCCAGTTTTGACCTCGTTAATGAGCTCTTCCATATTGGTGAGCACCAGGTCAAGTAACACTTCTCCTCTAGTTGGTTTGTTTAATACCTGGACCAGGAAGTTATCCTCAATGCACTCTAGGAATTTTCTGGATTGCTTACAGCTTGCTGTAGTTTTCCCAGCAGACAGCTGGATGGTTGAATTCCCCCATCAAGATGAGAGTGTGTGAGCACAATGCTTCTTTTAGTTGAAGCAAGAATGCCTCATCCACAGGGTTCCTTAATCAGGTGGCCTGTAGCAGACCCCAACCACAAGACGTTGTCTATTGATGTGGTCTTTAACTCTCACCCATAAGCTCTCAGCTTCTCTGTGGCTGTTTCTCAGAGGCAACTCTTCACAATCAATCCCTTCCCTAATGAAGAGGACAACACCTCCTCCCTTCCTTCCCTGTCTATCCCTTCTGAAGAGTTTGTAGCCCTCTATACCAATATTCCAGTTGTGTGATCCATCCCACCACATTTCTGTGATAGCAATCAGGTCATATTTGTTTAATTGCACCGTTGTTTCCAATTCTTTTTGCTTGTTAACCATGCTGCGTGCATTGGTGCAGAGGTACTTCAGCTGGGCAATCGGTTGCATTGCATTTCTAGAACCCTTCCTGATTGCATTGGGACAGTTCACAAGTATTTCCCTTCTGTTACTTAGAGTCATAGTGTTTTCAGGTATTCTTGTGATAGGAAAAGCCAGTAAAAAATAATGTTCTTTCAAATCTGCAGTTAGTACAAAATCTTCTTTATAAATTTTCTGAAAATCAGAGGTCATTTTAATAGAAATTTACAGTCACTTAATAGACTGTAAGAACAAGGGGCTGAAACCATCTACGGTTAGGTTGAGGGATAAAGAAGTAAAAAGACAGAGATAGCTATATTTATTCATGGTAATGCTCTTTTCTACTAATGGCAGGTAATATATAGTGTTTCCCCTAGATGTAATTTGTTTATTTTTCATTCTTATTATTTTTTATATATACTGAAAAGCTGAAAGCACATAACTGTACAGATCTCATCCTAATGATGGCAAGCATCATCAGAATAAGAAATAGAACATAACTGTAGTAAAGAAATACCTTCTTCACAGACTTTAAGCCTTACTGCTTTTTGGAGGCCAAACAGAAATTCCTGAGCAGGAACCTGGAGCTATCACTCTTCTAACCTCAATCTTTAGCAGAAAACAAACAATCAATCAATCAAACAAACAAACAAAAACACAAAACAAACAAACAAAAAAAAAAAACATGGAACCAACCTCTGACAAGAAAAATGAGACAATGGAGCTGGGGGAAAAAAAAATGTTTCCTGACATATTTATTAATTTAGTTTTGATTTTTATGTGTAACTTACCTGATGTTTTGGTTTAAGGGTCTTGGCATGGAAATAACTGCTGGCATCCCTGTCAATACACACAGTGTGCAGTTACAGCAATTTCCAGCGCAGTATGTATTAACAGACTTCCAGGCACAGATATTTTATTGCAAAAGGGCTTAGGAAAAAAAAAAAAAAAAGGGGGCTGGGGGGAGTACTTGAGCTCTGCTCTCCTTGAAGGTCAGGCCAATCAAAGCTCACCACATTTGAGAAAAGCCCAGGAAACTGCTATACTTCTCCAGTAAAAAATCACCCATGGAAAGAAAGTAGCTTTGACATAAATGAAAGGGAATGAACACAGACTTCTTCCCTCATTCCTCTTAACAATATCCAAACTGCTTTTCTAACAATATTCAAATCACAAACTCATTTAATTAATTTATTTATTTTTCTCTAGGTGTGAATTATTTTAGCTACCAAAGCATGCCGGAGAATGTTATGTAAATTCCTTCAACTCATCCTTGACTGGATTCACCCCAGTTTATATCCCCAAAGGTTTTGCTTAAAATATCCATAAACAAAACTTCATCTGCCTTTTCTACATCTAGTGGCCAATTTCATGCTATTGCCATACATATATGATATAGTGTGCCTAAAAGGATCATAAGACCCTTCTGATAAACCAAGAATTGTAAAAGTTTGTTCTTAGGTCCTTATGGTTCTCAGATAAGTTGCCACAGGCTTCAGTGTAAGATGCTGGAGACTTGAGGAGTAGAACAAATAGACAGCCAGATAAAAAGCTGAAAGAAAAGAAAGTAGAACATGTTGGCAAAATTTTCTTTGGTTTTAGAAAATCAGAATATTAAGATAAAAGTAATACTATAAAAGCACGTAATACTATAAAAGCACATAATACTAGACATTTCCTATTCAGGTACAAACAACTTTCATCCATCTCTCTCCCTCTCCTTCCTTTCCTGTTATCCAAAGATTTTTGAAGGTCCATAGTAAATCAAAGTTTAGTTCATCTTCCAAAACTAGAAGTTCATTTAGGAGACAATAAAAATTCATAGACGTGCAAACATCCAACACAGCATCAACTGAATAAACTTCAGAGCAATAAGTTATACCTTATGTCTCCACTCCTGAGCAAAAGAGGCATAGTGATGAAAACTTTTCTACCCACAAGCAATTATTTATCTCAATCTTGACATTTTTATGAGCATCTGATTACTCAATTCTTGTTAAAAGAGAAGGTGAAAGAGAAGAAGAAAAAAACGAAATAACTTTTCTGATGGAAATATGGATAAAAAGCAACCTATTAACCAATTCACCAGCAAAAAAGACTACATCAATGAAGTCAATACATGAAGGTTTCTGAGTGAAGAATCAATCAAACTCTTGGTCCTCTTGTTGCACCCAGAGCAAAACAAAATGCCAATGTCTGTTCTGGACCAAAATAAAAAATACTATGTTTATGGACATGTTTTCTCTCATGATGTCTATCTTTCACTTCAGCATGTTCTCTGGAATGCTGGTGGTTTCTGTTTTGGTTTGGTTTGGTTTGGTTTTAGCATAAGCAGATGACAAATGACTAGACCCACAGGCTATATTTATTCTAATAAACTAAACATGCCAGGATCATTCTGCAAAATTGAAACGGATGGCACAAAATTGCCCATATTCATACTATGTAGCTCTTTTACACACTGGCCACACTCAAACTGCCTACTGGGATTTTTTTTCTTCCCTGTTCTAACTCTCAAACAGTAGTACGGTCCAATCCTGTTCCATGTACCAGTCTAGCCTGTGTAATAATATAGATGACTCAATTCTATAAAGCATTCATACTTAAGAACTGCTAATGAAAAAGGAATATGTATATATTTTGATACTTACTATACACCTCTATCTTGTCATCATATTTTAAAAACAGATTCCTTAAAGAACAGACTTTTTGTGAAACAAAAGGCTTAGGGAAAATTAATTAATTTAGTATTATTATTATTATTAATTATTTATGCTGAGTTTATACAGTGATGTCTGAACTTGGACTCAGAAGAATCATGTCCACTTTATAGTTCATTAGAGTAAATAATAAATGGATCCAAATATGAGACATAATATTATTTACTGAACAATAAACCTATTCAAAGGAGTACAGAACCAGAGAGCAAATTATTGTTCTAATCTAAGGACCAAATAGAAGCCCCTCTACATTGTACCTCCAAGCTAAATGTACTGGTTCTAGCTTCTGTTATCCATATAAATAGATTTTGCTAACGGTCTTAATTTGAAATGAGAGGTTCAGACTTAATATAAAGAGAAACTTTTTCACGATGAGGCCAGTCAAGCTGTGGAACAGATTGCCTAGAGACATTGTACACTCTTCATTGTTGGAGGTGATTAAGACTCAAACGACCAACCTTAGAAACATGGTCTGACCTCATTACTGATCCTTCTTTGACCAACAGGTTGGACTAGACCTCTTCTGAGGTCCCTTCCAACCTCAACTTTCTTATGAGTCTATGATGTTGTAATGGATAAGACTGTTTATATCTTAGAAAACAATATAGATTTAACATAATTATAGATTTTACTTATTTATCTATTTATTTGAAGTGATTTCACTTGTTCACACTTTCATACACTTATTCTCCTAAGCAGCAAGAAATAAGTGTATACATAGGACAGCAGGACTAGGGAAGTGATTGTCCCCCTGTACTTGGCTCTGGTGAGGCCGTACCTCGGGTACTGTGCTCATTTTTGGGCCCCTCACTACAAGAAGGACATCGAGGTGCTCGAGAGAGTCCAGAGAAGGGCAACGAAGCTGGTGAGGGGTCTGGAGAACAAGTCTTGTGAGGAGCGGCTGAGGGAGCTGGGGTTGTTTAACCTGGAGAACAGGAGGCTCGGGGGCAATATTATTGCTCTCTATACGTACCTTAAAGGAGGCTGTAGCGAGGTGGGGGTTGGTCTATTCTCCCACGTGCCCGGTGATAGGACAAAGGGAAATGGGCTAAAGTTGCACCAGGGGAGGTTTAGGCTGGATATTAGGAAGAACTTCTTTACCAAAAAGGTTGTTAGGCATTGGAATGGGCTTCCCAGGGAAGTGGCTGTGTCACTATCCCAGGAGTCCTTTAAAAGATGTTTAGGTGTAGAGCTTAGTGATGTGGTTTAGTGGCGGACTTGTTAGTGTTAGGTCATAGGTTGGACTAGGTGATCTTGGAGGTCTCTTCCAACCTAAATGATTCTGTGATTCTGTGATTTTGTGATAGTTTGTTCAACAGTCATCCTCCAAGGTATATACATCCAAGCTCTCTCTGGATATCAGGTACTGTGACATATGTATCCGGTTGGTCTGCTCAGGCATCTTGCAATAAAATTAAGCACAAATGATGACATCTATCAAGTCCTCACCACATCTTCTTGACTGTTTTTAATTTGATGATAATGTGCGGGTTTATATATGTATATATATATATATATATTCATACTTCAGTGACTGAAAATGTCTGTACGTCTCATCCCATTTACCACTATCCTTTGTCTCCTGATTGTGTGTCCTGAGAAGCTGCAAATAGATGTTTTGTGAACTTATTGACTTGTTAGACTATTTTGTATCAATATATGACATTATTATACACATTTTCTCTCATTCCACCTGCTGTTTTCACATTCAAATATTCCCATTCATTCTTCTGTCATTCTAAGTTCATAGAACTGTAAAACTCTATTAAAATTCTCTACAAAATAATCCAATATAATCTTACATTAACAGTGTGATTCATTGGCTATATTATTGTTTGACCAGATCTAGCAGTAACTGCCAAATTGGAAAGAAGTGGAAGGACAGATCAGGAGTAGTTTGTAAAACAAACAAAAAATTAATAAAGATTCTAAAAAGAAAGACTAACAGAAGTCAGAAAATGAAAGTGAGCTTGAAAGGACCAGATGGAAAAATGATACCTCCATAACCCAAACCATTTTCACAGCAGTGTAAATTCACTTAACCATGACATGACAAAATTCATTAGAATGATTGACAGAATTGGGAATATTTCTAATTTGGAACTAGAATTTGAAGTTTTGGGATTGATATATATTCTTCTACTATTTAATTCACAGTGAAGATGAAGGAAGAGGGGAATATACACAAAAATGAAGAGTTTTCTGAAAGGAAAAATAAACTCTCTAATGAGAATGAATATTCTCATGAAGAGTAGAATGTCTAGTCTAATTATGCACTGAACAGAAGGATGTTAAAGTAATTATAATAAATTACAAATGTATATAAAGTATAGAAACTTCTTACTGAAATTATAAAAAGAATCTTTTTCTAGCAATTATTACAGGTTTCTTCCAAATTTTTTGCAGAGGATAGAGAAAGTTTACAAATTTTTTCACTGGTGAACACAGCTGAACACATCAAAAAATTCCAGCTGTTTGGATTTGGTCAGTTCTGCTGGAACGTTCTTAACATTTAACAGCTAATAGAAGTGTGAAGTGGTGTCAGTTCGGAAACATATTAAATGTAAATAAACAAACAAATAAATAAATAATCAAAATTACCACATACATTTTTATTTGAAAATAGAATGAATCAACAAATTGAAGGCTTAGTTTATGCTTCTTGTTTAAATTCCGCTAACCTGAGATCCACCTAAGAAAAAAATCAATAAAATGAAAATATGAAATAGAAAACAAAACAACAACAAAAAATTTTCTTCTTTTGAAAAATGACAGATCTACAAACAAAAAAACTGCATCCAGAGTTCATCCAAGTTCAGAGAGACTTTTTCTTCAGCCTACCACTAGGGAACTTGCAGATAATCTAAAATAATTTTTGAAATTTCAAAACATTGCTGTCTTGACTGTGTGATTCCTTTTGTGGTCAGCTTCTGAATTATGATTAATTAATTTTTATATCCTTGCATAAGTAAATTATTCAAATAACAAGGGAGAAAAATCATGTTTTGTTTTGTTATATACTATATATGCTATGCAGGTAAAATGGGACCTGCCTTATTGATTAGGTGACCAGTAGCAAGAAAGAAACTAGAATTTTATTCATTACATGTTCTTGACTACCAGAGCCTCAGAAAAAGTCAGAACTTGGCTGCTAATCAAGACATTTGCAAATTATTCTATTTGCAATTAGAGTATACAAAAGTCTGAGACATTTTTCTTCCTTTTGACTTCAAGTCAGTCTCTTAGGAGGTCATGTCAGCCCCTTGCTCAGAAGAAAACAGCCTATAATGTCACTGTCACAGTAGTAACTGATTTTGCTTGTAAACAATCCTCAACCAATGGAAAATGGCACTCACTTTATACTAATCCAAGATGAACACTTTTAAAAATAATATAAACTGTATAAACAGTCTCTAAGCTTTATCTTTCTGTATCTTTTACAAAATATGAATTGTAATGGTACATATAGAATCATAGAATCATTAAGGTTGGAAAAGACCTCCAAGATCATCTGGTCCAACCATCACCTTACCACTAATGTCACCCACTAAACCATGTCCCTAAGCGCCACGTCCAACCTTTCCTTGAACACCCCCAGGGGCGGTGACTCCACCACCTTCCTGGGCAACCTGTTCCAATGCCTGACTGCTCTTTCTGAGAAGAAATTTCTCCTAATTTCCAACCTAAACCTCCCCTGGTGCAACTAGAGGCCATTCCCTCTGGTCCTATCACTAGTTACCTGTTAGAAGAGGCCAACATCCAGCTCCCCACAACTTCTTTTCAGGTAGTTGCAGAGAGCAATAAGGTCTCCCCTGAGCCTCCTCTTCTCCAGACTAAACAACCCCAGTTCCCTCAGCCGTTCCTCATAGGACTGGTGTTCCAGGCCCTTCACCAGCTTCGTAGCCCTTCTCTGGACAAGTTCCAGGGCCTCAATGTCCTTCTTGTAGTTAGGGGCCCAAAACTGAACACAATACTCGAGGTGTGGCCTTCACCAGAGTAGGGTACAGGGGGATGATCACCTCCCTCGTCCTGCTGGCTACACTGTTCCTGATATAAGCCAGGATGGCATTGGCCTTCTTGACCACCTGAGCACACTGCTGGCTCATGTTCAGGCAAGCATCAGTCAGCACCCCCAGATTCTTTTCCTCTGCACAGCTTTCGAGCCACTCTGTCCCAAGCCTGTAGAGCAGCATAGGGTTGTTGTGGCCAAAGTGCAGGACCTGGCACTTAGCCATGTTGAACCTCATCCCATTGGCCTCTGCCCATCCACCCATCCTGTCCAGGTCTCTCTGCAGGGTCTTCCTACCCTCCGGCAGATCAACACTTCCCCCCAACTTGGTGTCATTTGCAAACTTACTGAGGGTGCACTCAATTCCCTCATCCAAGTCATTAATGAAGATATTAAAAAGGATGAGCCCCACCACCTAACCCTGGGGAACACCACTGGTGACCAGTCACCAGCTAGATTTCACTCTGTTCACCACCACTCTCAGGGCCCAGCCGTCCAGTCAATTTTTAACCCAGCAAAGAGTGTACCTCTTCAAGCCATGGGCTGCCACCTTCTCCAGGAGAATACTGTGGGAGACCATTTCAAAGGCTTTGCTGAAGTATAGGTAAACAATATCAATGGGCTTTCCCCTCATTCACCAGGCAGGCCACCTGGTTTTATAGAAGAAGATGAGGCTGGTCAGGCAGGACTTGCCTTTCATGAACCCATGCTGATTGGTCCTGATCCCCCAGTGGTTCTGCATATGCTGTGTGATTGCATTCTCGATTCTAGACCTGTTCCATCAACTTTTCTGGCACCGAGGTCAGGCTGACAGGTCTTTAGTTCGCCGGGTCCTCCTTACGACCCTTCTTATAGACGGGTGTCATGTTAGCAAGTCTACAGTCATCCAGGATCTCTCCGGATGACCAAGACCACTGATGGATGATGGAAAGTGGTCACATCCACCAACTCCCTCAGCACCCTCGGGTGGATCCTATCTGGCCCCATGGACTTGTGACAGTCTAGGTGGAGCAGGAATTCTCTAACTGTTTCCACCTGAACTGTGGGGGAGTTCTTCTGCTCCTTGTGCCAGACTTCCATGTCGGGAGGCTGAGTACCCTGAGGATAAGTGGTCTGGCTAGTAAAGGCAGATGCAAAGAAGGCATTAAGAACCTCAGCCTTTTTCTTATCCTCTGTAGTCATATTCCCCCCCCTCCATCCAGTAAAGAATGGAAATTCTCTTTGGCTCTCCTCTTGATATTAATATATTTATAAAAACATTTTTTGTTATCCTTGACCATAGTGGCCAGGCTGAGCTTGTGCTGGGCTTTGGCCTTCCTCTCAGGCAGGATTAGTGATTAATAGGTTTGCTAGAAGCATCAAAATGGATAATTTTACTTACTTAAGATGCACAATAATCACATTCAAAAAGAAATCATAATTTCTTGCCTGTAGAGGAGAAACACTTAATTCAAAAGTAGTTAGATGAGAATCATATCCAAAGTACATTTTGTCATCATAGATTAATAATGAACCAACTATTGAACTTATCTGTCATTCATTATTGAGAATGCTGTAGGATTTGGGGAGGAGGTACTTTGTGGGAGTGGTAGCAAAATTATTTTTCCTGTTCTCAGTTTTTTGGTTGTTTATTTGGTTGTTTGGTTTAAATATGATATAACAATGTCTGTTTGTCCCAAAACACTGAAATATTTTTAATACATATTTACACATTCAACCTTACCCACTGACTTCAGTGGGATTTAAGTGCTGCAGTACTTCGATAAATTCATATATATGTGTATATATATATTTATATATAATTTTTTTTTCTTTGGCAACACCTGTAAGAAATAAGGCCCATGAAAGCAATGAGCTGGTAACTCCAGCTAGTTCCTTCCAAAATAAAATCTTGTTAGATTTGACAGAATAGCTGCTCCACAGTCTGTGTCAAACAGAGGATATAAATGTGTCATGCATGACTTCTTCCACCTGGTACAGACCTCTACCACTCTCTGAACAGGACTTGCACTTCCAAATATGTCAACATGCCCTCATGCTGTGCCCCATGTCAACACATGTTGCTGATGCCCTCTGATCAAAGGCATTGCTCTTTCAATATGTTAGGTGTTTTGAACTATTAAAAAAAAAAAAAAAAAAACCTGTTGAAAAGCACATCTCCATTCAAATGCCAATTGCTCTGAATTAGCCACCAGTTCATTCCTGACCGAACTAAGAGGGGAATTAATATAAATGAGCATCCAGAGCTGTCCACACAGCCAGCTCATTCTCTAAGAATGCTTTTCCTGTGTTGGATCTACAGGGAAAATATAGAAATGGCCATAGGCATCCAATCATATAGTTATGCTTAGGATCTTCCTTTATAGTATCATACTCTAGGAACAAGCCCTTCCTCCAGAATAGGAGTTGTGACTTTATTGTTTCGAAAAACAGAGAAAAGGGGCTTATCTTTAATGTCCTAATCTAGTTGTAAAGGAAAATTGCTTTGCATGAAATTCTCTTTCTGAGGAAATACTAATAAGCTGCAGACCAAGAAAAAAATTCTGAAAAATACTAAGTTTATGTAACGTCTCATACCTGAAATGTCATTATGGCATAAAAAAGGGAAGTGGTAATAAATACTAACCTCAGATTTGGATTCTGATCCAAACCAGTGTCACACATAGATTTAAAACTAAAACTTGAAAATATTGACTATTAATTTTAAAATCTGATTCTAACCACTTATTTTCCATGCCAAAAATGTCCAAGCAAATTATATGGATAATTCTAGTAGACAGTAGAACAATCTCTTAGATTTTTTTATTATTTTTTTTTTAAATAATACTTTTATAATACTTTTTACAGAGAACAGCAAGCAGTCAAAGATCAGGTTAGGAAAGCTAAAGCCCTATTAGAATTAAATTTGTCCAGGGACATAAAGGGCAACAAGAAAGGCTTCCATAGGTACATAGGAGGGCCACAAAGATGATCAAAGGGCTTAAACACCTTTCCTACAAAGACAGGCTGAGGGAGCTGGGGTTATTCAGCCTGGAGAAGAGAAGGCTCTGGGGAGACCTTATAGCAGCCTTCCTAAAGGGGCCTACAAGAAAGCTGGAGAGGGACTCTTTTTCAGGGATTGTACAGATAGGACAAGGGCTAATGGTTTTAAACTAAAAAAGTATAGATTTAGATTACATGTTGGGAAGAATTTCTTCACTATGAGGTAAAGCACTGGAACAGCTTGCCCAGAGAAGCTGTGGATGCCCCATCCCTGGAGGTGTTCAAGGTCAGGTTGGATGGAGTTTTGAGCAACCTGGTCTAGTGGGAGGTATCCTGGCCCATTGAGAGAGGGCTTGGAATTAGATGATTTTTAAGGTCCCTTCCAAACCAAACCATTCTATGATTCTTTTCTGTGCAGAGAGAGATGTAATCACAAGATGGATGTAAGAGATGGGAGGAGGAGAAATGTTTGCTCAGTTATGCGGCTCAGCTGTGAAGCACTTTGTTAGAGCCTTATTAGTGAAGAGAAAAAAAAAAAAAAGAAAAAAAAAAGTTCTATGTCTTTCAAGTCTTAAGTCTCCTGGTAAATCCATGCTTTAAAAAGGTAGGTGTGGAAAATCCTGAGAGTTTTTGTCACTAAAAATTATGCCTTGGCAAGCTCTTCAGTACCACTTCTGATACTTTTGCATAGCAGCAGCTGGTTAAGATACCTACCTGATAAGCACCAGGTTGTTCTGAGGTGTGGGTATAAGGGAACATTAGTGTGCAAAGGTTAAACTACTCACTCTGTCATTGAATCCACTACAGTTACAAATTTTGATGTCTTGTCTGAAGATGAACATCATAGCTAAGCTATAATTGGATATTGTCTATCTTTTCCAAAACACAAACATATAAAAGCAGCACTGTAAACACTGCATTTCACTATGAACAAGCACCTTTAAAAGCACCTACAGGCTCACTGATGGTTTTCTTCCCTTTGACAATACACAGCACAATAGAGTAATTTAGATAGGACTCTGAGTCATTGTACAGAAAGCACAAACTGCATTTAATTCCATAATGTTCGGTAATATAAGAGATGAATAGCGTACAAAGCCTTCTTCAACTGTATTATCCCATTAGATGACTGATTTTAAAATGCTGCTGGGTTTCTCTACAGTTTCTTAATTTAAGGCACCTAATAATACAGGATTTTCATGGTTCTAGTTCTGTGAAAATACTCATTTTAACAACACAATGGAATTATGACTAAACTGAAAATATTTTTTTCTCTATGCAAGAAAAATATATTTAAAAAAAAAGAAAAAATAAAAGAATCTCAAATTTCAATTTCTGTTGAAAAAGAGTCCTACACATTTCCAATGAAAAAAATATGTTTGAGAAAGAATAAAGTCCAAAGTGTTCTTGCAGTCTGGATGCATACATCAACTGATGCTTAATGATGTCTAACAGGTTCAGCCTGTAAATCTTCATATATCCTCATCAGCTGCTGTTATACATCCCACTGTTATACATAGAAATAAAAATGTCATTATAAGGTTTCAAATGCATCAGTGAACAATGCCACCACCCTCCCAAAACTTACATTTTAAACCAGGGAAAACAGGACATAAATCTTCATTGATAGTTTTGTTCAGAAATTATTGCATTGATAACCATGTCATTACGGGTAAAAATTGAACAGATCAAGGTTCTTCCAAGGAGGCCTTCTGCATTGAATTGGCCAGAAAGAATGCTATGGAAGAAAGCAATAATCGACCAATATGTAGATCAAATTGTTCAAAGCTTTTATTCTTGCAGTGAGAGATTGCTTATACATTCCGGTGCATCTGTGACACATAAGTGGGGTAAAAAAGGAAAGCAATTTGCTGAGGCTTTGTGCAAACATTACTGACATTCTTTCTGCCTATGTAACATGCTGATAAACAACTTACCAGATCTTCTCAAACTACTTTTCTTTTCAATAAGGATAATGTAGAAGACTGGAAATTGAGCTTAGAGCAAACTTTGCATTAGCATCTTCAATTGACCCATTAGAATACAGTAACAATACAGCTGCAGGACACATTATCATAGTATAAAAAAGTTATTGACATTTAAAATGCTGAGTTATATATTTATTAATATTAATCATATAATTCATGAACACAACTGTTTTTAGGTATTTGTAAAAGATAAACATTCTAATGGAAATTACTTTCCATCTTGGAGCCAAATATAACTTGCAGTTATAATCCATTGATGTATATCCGTATTGGACATATGTGGTGGTTTTACTTGGGTGGGCAGCCAAGCTCCACCACAGCTGTTCTCTCACTCCCCCTCCTCAAAGGGGAAGGGGGAGACAATATGACACAAAGGGCGCAAGGTTTGAGATAAGGATAATTTAATTAAAGGGAAAAGGAAAAGGGGAAAAAAAAAAAAAAACACAAAGGCTGCACGGAAGCACAGAGAGAGAAAAGCAGTTATTCTCTACTTCCCATCAGCGAATGATGTTCAGCCACATCCTAGAAAGCAGGGCTAATACACATAGTGGTTGTTTGGGGGGACAGACGTTTTCAAAAAGAGAGTATTTCCGCCTCCCCTCCCTGTTTCCCTTTCCCACCTTTTATTGCTGGGTGTGACACCACATGGTATGGAATATCCCTTTGGTAGGTTTAGGTCAGCTGCCCTAGTGATATCCCCTCCCCATCTCTTGCCCACTCCCAGACTGCTGGCTCTTGGGGTTTGGAGGGAGTCCTGATGCGGTGCCAGTGTTGTGCTGCAACAGACAAGACACTAGTGTAGTACGAATGCTGTTCTAGCTACATGGGCAGATGCAGGGAAAGTTAACTCCATCCCAGCCAGACCGAGAACAACATAAAGAGTAAAATGTCTTCCTAAATGTATAGGATTAGGATCTCATATAAATATAGCTTATTTAAAGTTTATAAACAGATGAAAGAAAAACATAATGTAACACACAAGGCAGGACCCAAGACACAACCAGTTATTCTAAATTACTTTTCTCTTTTTCCCTTTTCCACACAGGAATTTTTTATCAACCGTGAGAGGAGAGGCAAGGGAATAGAAATATTTACTGTGTTACTTTGGGTTTCCTAGACTAATTTATAATTAGTCTTTGAAGCTACAACATTGTCTTTTTACTGTATGGAGATGTTCTAAATACATCTGTCCCAGTTTTGGCTGAGATGGACTTAATTTTCTTTGTATTTGCTGGTATGTTCTGTGTTTTAGATTTAACATAAAATTAATGTTGATAACACACTGAAATTTTAGTTGTTGCAGAGCAGTATTCAGACAGAGTCAAGGACTTTTCAGGTTCTCATACTGCCCTGCCAGCAAAGAAGCTGGGCATGCACAAGAAGAGGGATTGGCCAGGGCAGTGGCTGCTGCATGGGGACTAGCTGGGCATCAGTTGGCAGGTGGTGAACAGCTGCATTGTGCATCCCTTATTTTGTGTGAATATATATATGTACACATTGTTTTGTATGCACATGTATACATGTGTATATAGATACATGTGTATATAGATAAGTGTGCATACATATATATTTGTATCATCATTATTTTCACTTCCTTTTTTGTCCTGTGTGGAGGTTTTACCCAGCTGGGCAGCTGAGCTCCACCAAAACCACTCCCCCTCCTCAAAGGAAAAGGGGAAGAAAATGCGGTGAGAAGGGCTGAAGGGTTGCCATCCTTCCTGAACTGATCCTGCAGGGTCTTCCCACAGGCAGCAGCTCTTCAAGAACTGCTCCAATGTGGGTCCATACCACAAAGTCCATCTGTCAGGAGCAAACCACTCCAGCACGGGACCCCATGGGTGGCAGCTCCCCTCAGACCCCCTGCTCCTGTGTGTGCTCCTCTCCACGGGCTTCAGCTCCAGGGCCTGCTGCTGTGGGGATTCTCCACAGGCTGCAGTCTCCTCCAGGCCACATCCACCTGCTCCACCGGGGACTCCTCCTCGGGCTGCAGCGTGGAGATCTGCTCCATGTGGGACCCATGGGCTGCAGGGGGACAGCCTGCTCCACCAGGGGCCTCTCCACAGGCCGCAGGGGAACTGCTGCTGCGTGCCTAGAGCACCTCCTGCCCTCCTTCCGCAAAGGTCTTGGTGCCTGCACAGCTTTTTCTCACTCCTCACTCTGAGAGCAGCACCTGTGCATCAATGTTTTTTGTTGTTGTTGTTGTTGTTGTTGTTGTTTTCCTTCCTTTTCTTAAATTTGCTCTCACAGAGGCACAAACACCATTGCTTATTGGCCTGGCTCTGGGCAGCAGTGGGTCCCTTTGGAGCCAACTGAAACTGGCCCTTAACTACCATGGGACAGCTTCTGGGTTCTTCTGACAGAGGCCACCCCTGCAGCCCCCTGCTGCCAAAACCTTGCCACATAAACCCAATACATCCTCTTAAATTGTCTTTATCTCAACCAATGAGTTTTCACTATTTTATGATTCTCTCCCCCATTCCACTTGGGGAATGAGTGAATGGCTGTGTGGTGCTCAGCTGCCTGCTGGGGTTAAACCACAGCTTCTGAAAATAGTTTTGTCCAGCTCTTGCAAAGAATGTTAGCATCTTCTATCAGGATTTTGACTTAATGATTCAGCTATTTTATCTTTTGTTTTAGCACTGCAGGATTTATTTTGGAATGAGTATCTTTACAGGCCAAATTCCTCTGGCCTTGAAAACCGTGGTTTGGGCATAATTAGTTTCTCTTCAGAGCATTGATTAATTTCCTCTCTGGGATTATTAGTTCATTAATGTTTTTCTGTATCTGTACTTTCTATTTCACTTTTGGGAAAATCACTATAACAACTCTATAAAATATTTTCCCAAGTCTCTGTTATTTCTTTAGTTAACAATAGTGTTTCTAACAGTGCTTGTTACTTATAGTGCACTACCTGTGTTAGAGCTCTTGTTATACAGCAGATGGACACCTTTAGTAGGGGCTTTTTTTTTTTTTTTTTTTTTTATATGCTATTGTCAACAGAAAATTATTAAGCTTGATTATCAGGCCATATTTGTATTTCATTAAAGTGTCAAAGGATAGCTGGATTGTTCCCTAAACTTCCTACCATTCATGTTGTCCTACATCTCCAGATGTGCCATTAAAATAAATACAAAACCTGCCTGCCACATTAATGATTAGCCACTATAGAAAACAGCTTGTAAAGAATTCTCTTTATTGATCATACTTTGCTTTCTTGTCAATGAGATCTGGATGGGTGAAATCTTGGTATATTCCTCCTCTTTTAGTAGCCTCCTCAGGTTATTATTTTCCTGTTGTAGATTTCTCATGGTCCTTATATTGCAACATCTTGGAAATGTTGAGATTCTCAGGAAAAAAAAAAAAACCTGAAAAAAAAATTATTTTGAGTGTTTACAATGTGTAAATAACCAAGCTGTGACTGTTCCTGGCCAGTTATGAAGAAGGGCAAAATCTCTTCCTTCCACTAGACCATAGAAAATTCACGTTGTACATTCCATTAGATAAGGTGGTTTTTGTTTGTTTGTTTGTTTGTTTTCCATAACTAGTTATTCATAACATTTGGATGCTCATCTTCCTCAGTTACTTCTTAAGCTTAAAACTGCAAACCTTAAAACTTTACAGCTGTCACTTAATCCAGAGGTACTGAAAACAAATGGAAAGTTTTTATCCTGAACTGGTCTGTTTTCATGCCCAGATGGTTGGCTTTTTCTTAAATTATCAGAAAGCAAGAAATTTTCTTTTGGTAGAGACTCAAGGAATACATTTATACACCAAAACAGTGAAACTGTAACTTATTTTCTCTTAAAACATCTGCAGAAATGACCAGCGCCCAGTTTAAAAATCTCAGTCATTAAAAATCCCCTCAAACCTGAAACTGTGGCTAAGGCATTAACTTTTCCTACTCTTCCAAGTACAATTAATCTCAAATACAGCACGTCTTTGTAGGCATGGCTGTGTATTGCTCCCCACATTCTGGCCAACACATCCTACGGCAAGTGCTCAAGGCATTCATTATCTATTAGAATGAAAAACGTGGAGCTGAATCCTTACAGACAGAAAAAGAAAATCGGTAGATTTCTTCTGTTTCTTGAACAACTATTCCTACTCCTTAATTATCCTAGAAAACAAACCAATGAAAATTACCATCATTACTGTGAAATTAAAACACCTACTGTTTGCCATCATGAACAATAGGGTAGAAGCTTTGACTGCCAGCACTGTTGTTTTTTACCACAGGTCCAATGTAAATAGTCTTTCTTGCAGTTTCCCATTCAGGGGGAGAAAAGCAATTTCAGTGTCAAATCTTTGTTAATCATTGTCTATTATCTAGGTGTCAACAGCTGACTTCAACGTAATGCTTCTTTTGGGTACTACTCCAAGATTCTTTTTTCTTGTCACAAAGCAGATGGTAAATTGGGGTGGTTCTTTTTGAATTCCAAGGGTCTATCAATGCAGCATCTGAATGAATAGTAAAAAGGTCAGGGTATGAAAAGGTCAGGGTATGCAGGGCATGTATGGATAGGAGGCAATATCCCTAATAAGTAATATTCTAAAAGCTTCCAAGAACACCCTGGACTTAAAGATCCTGTTCTTTTAGGCTTCAGGGCAGATGTAAATAATGTGTTGGTCTAGACCAGTAATGGGCTAGTGATCAGTACTCTGATTTGGGGTGAAAGGGATATAAATCTCTGGTAATAAGTAGATTACCAAATTTTACATTTTAGGGATAAAAGATGTGGAAGGTATAGCATTGAAGCTGCAGATGAATGGGTAGAAAAAATGTATGGCTTTCCAACAGAAGGATGAGAAAGGAACACCTGGTACAGTCATGAGTTTTCACTGTTGCCATCACATATTGTTGCAATTGTCTTTAACAGTGGTACCTGTGAACTCAGTTTCACCACTGTTGATGGTGACCATGATTTCACCACTGTGACTTCTTTAGCTCTTTGTTGATGGAGACTTCTTCAGCTCTGTGGTCAATTAAGTTGCCTTCATTTTACCACAACTCTGCTTCATGCTTCTCTAGGATTTGTTCATCTACAGTTTTGAGTAACATCTTATTAACCAGGGAGAAAATACAATAAAAAAGCACTCAAGGGTTGAGATAAGAACAGGGAGATAACTCACCAATTACTCTCCTGGGCAAAACAGACTCAGTGTAGGGAGATTAAAGTGATTTATTGCCTATTAGTAAAAGACTAGAACAGTGAGAAACTAAAAGCAAACTAAAAACACCTTCTTCTCGCCACCCCCCCCCCCCCCCCCCCAATCTTCCACATCCCCCCCATCCCCTCCCTTCAAACAGTGCAGGACAATGGAGAATGGGGGTTGAGATCAGTCCATAACGCTTTGTATCTGCCTCTCCTTCATCCTCACTCATTATCTTTGCTCCAGCTTTGGGTCCTTCCCACAGGATGCCATCCTTCCCAAACAGACAGCAGACCTTCAAGAACTGCTCCAACATGCATCTATACCACCGGGTCCATCCTGCAGGAGCAGAGTGCTCCAGCATGGGCTGCAGCATGGTTATATGACCCATTGTGGTACACCACGGACTGCAGGGGGACACCGTGCTCCACCATGGTCCTTTCCACAGGCTGCAGGGGAACTTCTGCTCTGGTGCCTGGAGCACCTCTCCCCACTTCTTCACTGACCTTGGTGTCTGCAGTTTTTTTTCTCTTATGTTTTCTCATTCCCTGTTACGGTTTATAGCAGCAGGCAGCTAAGCACCATAGAGCTGCTTGATCACTCTCCCCAGGTGGGATGGGTGAGAGAACTGGAAAGGTAAAAGTGAGAGAACTCATGAGATGAGACAAAGACAGTTTACTAGGTAAAGCAAAAGCCATGTTCACAAGCAAAGCAAAACCAGGAATTCATTCACTACTTTCCATTGCCTGGCAGGTGTTCAGTGACTCCCAGGAAAGGAGGGCTCACCACCCATAACAGTTTCTTGGGAAAACAAATGCCATCACTCCAAATGTCCCTCCCCTTCCTCCTTCTTTACCCAACTTTTATTGCTGAATATGATTCTGTATGGTATGGAATATGTCTTTGGTCAGTCTCAGTCACCTTTCCCAGCTGTGTCCCCTCTCAGCTTCTTGTGCATTCCCAGTCTCCTCACTGGCAAGTATGAGAAAGTACCTCTTATACTTTCTACAAGAAGTAGAAAAGTCCTTAGCTCTGTGTAAGCAATATTCTGCAACAACTAAAAATACTGGTGTGTTATCACCATCATTTTCATCACAAATCTAAAACACAGCATCATATGAGCCTCTATGCAGACAATTAACCCAGTCCCAGCCAAAATCATGGCACTCTCCTCTCCCAGATACTGTTGTGCAGCATTTTTTACACTTTCTTAAATCTGCTTTCACAGAGGCGCAACCAGCATTGCTCACTGGTTCAGTTTTGACCAGCAGCAGATCCCCCAGGCTGGAACTGGATCTTATCTAACATGAGGCAGCTTCTGAATGCTTTTCACAGAGGCCACCCCTGTGGCTCCTGCCCCACTACCAAAATCTTGCCATGTAATCCCAATACAACACCCAGATTTTTTAAATTTTATTTTGCTTCTTTTAAAAAAAAAATATTTTGAGGGGTTTGCTTTTTTGTTATTTTTCAAATATGACATTTTTGTTAGACCCTTTCACGATTTTAACTGTGCTCTTGATGCTAATTTATTAACAACAGCTAGCCTCTTGCAGTCAGTTGTAGTCTTATAGCCCTCAAGTGCCATCACAGGTCTAGTTATTATTCTTGTGAATTTTCCCTGCTGGTGCATCTTTTGCATTTCCTTGCTCATCTGTATCTCTTTACTTTGCTGTTGACCATTCCTCACCTATCAGGGCTCTTCTGTTGCATGATCTAGAAGCCACTTTTTTATCTTCTGAAGTCTAGTAGTAGCTCATGACTTGAATTTGTTGTCTTGAAAGGTTTATTTATTTAATTTAAGCCTGATCCTCTAACATGCTCTCCATGAGAAATTTTCACTTTCCTTTCTGTTCATTTATCACTTGCTCTAAAACCGACCTGACATTATGAATGTTGTACTGTTCGCATCTCTGCTTTTCAGGATTTTTAAAATGCTGTTGGTATTTTCTCATCTATTCAGCATAATTACAGTTTGGATCTCTATTTTCCTTTGCAGCTAACAAATTGTGTACTTTCAACACATGGCTGTAATTTAACTCATATTTGCAAATTCATTTCAAAGGAAAATAAAGGTGCATGTTAACACTGAAGAAAGCAACAACTATTATACATATAAAAAAAATAAAATAGCCTTTTCAGATATGAATCTTCTATTTAATTTATTAGTGAAAAATTCCAGTATACAATGACCTGTACTTTTACTAGCAACCTTATATATGGATATGGATATGGATGTACATGTGCACATATATATATATTACAATGGAAACAATAACACCGCTAAAGAAATTAATAACAATTAAGTTTTCTAAAACTTTCATTACAAAAAAAATAATAAATAAATATATATACATATATACATATAAGGAAAGCACATTTCCTCTGTCTGAAGAACTGTTGTCTTTAAATCTTAAGATAGTCGTTCACTGGAAACATTCACTGTACAGAATCATTGTGCATTACCCGTTCATTAGTCTGAGTACAAGGGTTCTTATTTTGTGACTCATTCACCATGCTGGCACGGTCTTTAACTCATCTGATCTTAATTATCTTAGTTTTGACTAGTTCCATTATTTGTATTGTTGGATAGATTTTGAAACTTTCCTAAGATTAAGAAGGAAAACAAATACTTTCCTTTCCTCTCATATGGCCCAGTAAATATTCAAAAGCCAAACCTTTTTGTTTGTTTGTTTGTTCTTTCTCTCAAATTCTTCTGATGTTCCCGAAGATTGTCACTTTCCAAATACATCGGGAAAGAAAATCACTCTCTTTGCATGAAAAATCAATAAAGACTGCAATGGAAATGAATTTACTTTCACAAATACCTCTTTGCAAGTTTAATTAAATAGCACCAGACATCCCTAATACATATATTTACCTTATCATACAATTTCCTTCAGTCAGAATGTCAATGAGTACCATAAGATACATCTTTACTTTTGTTTCCCATTCCGATATATTCTTTCATTACAAAAGAATCCAAATGATACAAGTGGATTGCTCATACACGAAACTGTAACCAGTATAAGTTGCTGGTGAGACAATAAGTTGACTATAGCTATGGACTAATCTTGGGATCGGTTGCTCCCAAACTTACGAGAGACTTCAACTTTCAAGACGTAAACTGGGAATGTCATACTGCCATGAAAAGTAAGACTGGGAAATTCTCTAAGTATGTTGAAGATAACTTGCTGTCACAAGCACAGAGTGAGCCAACTAGAAAAGGTGCCCTCCTAGATCTGTTGTTTGAGAATAGGGAAAGCCTGGTGGGAGAGTTGACAGTAGGTGGCTGTCTTGTCCGCAAAGATCATGAATTATTTGAGTTCAAAATTTTTGGTGTAAAGAGAAAAGAGGTCAGCAGAGTTGTCACCCTGGACTTTAAGAGAGTAAACTTTAATAAACTCGGGAAGATAGTTAGCAGTGTCCCCTGGGAATCTGCTCTAGAGTGTTTTAGGTTCCATGAACTGATCGCTTTTCAAAAACCACATTTTAAAAGTCCAAAAGCAGGCAATCCCACTGTATCACAAGTCAATCAAGCAGGGCAGAAGATTTGCCTAGCTGAAAAGGAACTGTAGTTCCTCCTGGAGCAATGCTCAGAAAAGAAAATACATTATTTCTGGAAGCAAGGTCTGTCTTCACCAGGAGAGTACAGAGCTGCAGTTCGCATTTGCAGGTAGAAAACAAAGAAAGCCAAAGCCCAGCTTGGGTTGGCACTGGCTACTGTGATGTCAGTCAACAACAAAAGAGCTTTTTTAAGTATGTCAACAGCAAGAGGAGGTCAAAGAAAAACATTGGACTGGTACTCAGAGTGGATAGTAACTTAACAAATAAGGAGGAAGAAAAGGTGGAGGTACTTAATGCCTTTTTGTCCCAGTATTTAACATTAATGACAGATCTTGGGCTGCTTAGACCTCAGAGTTGGAGGGCTGTGACTGGAGGATCATCTGTGGTTACCAAAATTGTAAGGGAACTGTTGTACCAGCTCAACACTCAGAAGTCCATGGGGCCTGAAGAGATTCACTCCTAAATGCTGAAGGAATTAGTGGATGTTATAGCTGGACCCCTCTTAACAGTTTACCAAAGGTCATGAGAGTGTAGGAAGGTCCCTGATGACTGGAAGCTAGCCAGTGTTATACCTGTCCATGGAAAGAGCATGAGAGAAGACCTAGGAAACTATACACCCGTAAGTCTAACCTCAGTCCCTGGAAAAGTTATGGAGAAGATTGTCCTGGGGGATATTGAAAGGTACTTAAAGGACAAAGCGGTTACCAGGCATAGTCAATATGGGTTCATCAAGGGAAAGTCCTAATTTGATAGTGAAAGGATTATATCTCTTGAACTGCTTGCAGTGTTCTGCCTAATGCAGCCCAGGAGACTGCTGTCCTTTCTTGTTACAAGGCACGTTTTTGGCTTTTGTTAAATATCTCTATTACGATCCACAGCGTATTTTCTACATAGCTGCTTTCCATCATGTTTGGATTGTAGCCTGTACTGGTGCATTCTGTTGTTCCTCCCCAGGTGCAGACTTTGACAATGCCTCTGTTGAACTTCATGTTTGGCCCATTTATCCAGTTTGTTAAAGCACCTGTGATGGCAGTGCCCCCTTCCACTCTGCTGACCACTCCCCTCAGTCTGATGTCCTCCACAAACTTGCAGAGTGTGCTCGAATTTGTCATCTATATTTGTAAACATTAGATGTTAGAAATTAAAAAGTATTGTTCCCAAGGCTGATCCCTGAGGTACACTGTTAGTTAGTAGCCACCATCTGGACTCTGCAGTTCCTTGTTCACTTTATTCACTAAACTATACCTCTGGCAAAATGTTTTTGCAGCCTAACTAGAAAAGATAAATTTTATGTTTATATGTGCAAAGTTTAATGTGAAGTCAGTAGAACTTTCCTGTTATTATTTTTAATTGAGTTTTCAAACTCTAAAAGCTATTTCATAAGAGTTATATAAGCAGCAAGAAACATATATAGAGGATGAAAAATGTTTCATCAGGGTTATGTGCTCTAAAGCTTCATATTAATTCCTGTAACAGAAGGTTTTATACTTTGTCGCCTTGAAGTTTTCCAAAAAGAATTTACGTATGATGTCCTTTTAAAATAGCTCTGTTGAAAAATTGCCTTTTTAATGTAATAAATACCTTACCAATAGAAATCCATTTTATTTACTGCAGTGGCACTTTTCTCCAAGAAACAGCCAATCAATATGCAATTGGTTCTGTCATATGTCCCAACACTGAATCTTAGACAAAACATGAAGGACAGTAGTCTTGCTTTAACCCATAATTTCCAAGATGAAAAACATCAAAGAAGGAAATTCCTGCTCACCTTGAAGTAGCTGAGCTGATAAAAGTAATGTCATCTCTTTATAATTCCCAAATGGCATAGCAGCATATTTGCAAGAAACATAGAATCATTTTTTCAAGTGAGGCGAACAATTTGGTGTCAGAAAATCTACCACTGACTTCATTAGTCTCTAGCTACACACTGCTTCTGTGATCTTTGAAATTTTGCTGTTTACTTATGCTAAATATGAGGAGGACCTCTGCATTGTGGAAAAACAGATTCTGGGCTGGAATGTAGCTCATGTTTCACATGGGGTTGGCTAGGATGTTGGGAATTGAACAGTTAGTTGTATCTCAGCAGTTCCAGTCAAAAAGAACTGCGTAGAAACATATTTTTCCTACTCCCATCTTCTAGATGGCTCCCAGTATGCAATGATATTGATGTTGAATTACATTAAACTTTTATTGATCTTCTATAGGGAGTGAAATTCCACAAGAGTCTAAGATTTGTGCTGAATGGGCTGGACTTGCTCCAGATCAGAAGCATTTTGGAAATATTGTAATTCAGAAATGAAATTTTCTCTGGCTAGATTGCCCCCCATGTGAGTCAGCCTCACTGATGTCAGTGAGAAAATGCTTACACATTGATTTCTCTAATGAAAAGCAGTAGGTCTTACACTGCTATGTTAACCTTCCTTTTCAGTGAAATTATGTGAAAAATAAAGGCTTGTTTTTTTTTTTTTTTTTCCCCTGTTATTTTTATGATATGAATGTGAGCATCCATGTTGATTAAATGGATGATACATGCATCTTCTAAGTTAAAAAGAATAATAGCAAATAGAAGCAAAAAAAAAAAAAATTCGTCTTCATGCTTACTCAGAGTACCATGACTACACTTTCCCTTTAAATTTAAGATGAAGTACATTTTCTATAAATGAAAGTATACACAACTGTTTCCTACTTCCCTAAAGTCCTGAAAGTAAATAAATAAATAAATAAATCACTGGATTAAAACATTTGAAGCATCTTTTTGCGTGTATGGGAAATAAATTTGTAAAGTATCAATAACTGACTATATTTATTTTGCATCTAATCTTTTGTGTGTGTGTGTGTGTAGCTACACTTCAGGCTGGTTTTTTTGTTTTGCTTTGCTTTTAATAAACTGTTATGTGTTTGGATGTGTTAAGTATTTTATATCCACTTCAGACATCTACATGATTCCTCTAGAGTAATATCTATGTTTGTCATTATTTTCTGTAATGAAAGGAGACAGCGCAGACCTTGTTGATATGGTAGAGTACAGGTAATCAAGATTATTAACCTGTAAGACTGCAAAAGGTCATGGAAGTAGCAAAACCTATCTGATAGTAAGAGATTAGTGTGAGCTTCTGTACTTCCTGTCTGTGTGCCCCTAATGCCAGTGAGATTCCATCTGTAAGATTAAATTTATGCGTAGCTTCACTTCCTACTGATACATGAAACATGTTAGATAAGGGTAGATTTTACCCCTAAAAAAAAATAAAATAGAATATATTTTTCTTTTAATTTTAGCCAAGGCATTTATATCCCTTTTTCTTAAGAAAGGACAATTTAACTAAGGTTAATTTGAAAAGAAAGAAATGCTTTGTAATAACTTTGTTCCTTCTTGGGATGGCTGTTTACTGGTGAAAAATTTATACAATGTTCTAGTTACTTCTGATCAATCCCTGCCAGCAGAAGAATCACCATATTCCTCTACATAAAGTTCCTAAGTTACATCTTAGTAAGCATCTAAGTAAGCATCTTAATTACGTCGCTAAACTAGTCTGCTTTCTTGTCCAAATACATAGAATAGATGCTAAATTCAAAGCCAATGTTGGTTATATTTCAACAGGTGAAAAGAATAATCCTTGTCCAGCTGTACATTCTGATTTAAACAATGTAGTAAATAAGTAATTGCAGCATATTTAGTAGAAACCTTCTATCTGGCTAAACTGCAAATGCAAGCTGGATGATAGAATTATTGACAGAATATTTCATATTTTATAAATAATTAGAATTAAAACACAGAAAACAAAGTAGTATTTTCATTGTAGTATACATTACTGGTATTTTCATTATTGTAAGTAGAACGGCAGAGCATATTTTGTACTTCCAAGTGCTGGCTCAGGCTAACTGTCAGCTCAAAGGCATAAATATCCCAAAGGTGAGATACTGCTGTTTGCAATTTACGGGCAAACATATTGCATTTCATGGTAAGCAATGCTTTTTTGTTAACTTTATTCATGAAAAATAACAAGAAAATCTATAAAAACTTGAGTCTGCCTTTTCTGATTATTTTTTTTCCTTGTACCCTACACTATGTCCAAATGATTAGAAAAAAAGTAAAAGGAAAAAATATTTTTAAAAGGAACAAAGTAAGGGGTTTCAAAACTAAACATCCAATTCTACAAATCTATTCTCAAAATAAATAAATAAATAAATAAAATCTTTTTGGTTTCTCTTTTTCTCAATAAATTCTTTTTCTCAATAAATGCCAAAGTTTCATACAGCATATATACAACATAATGTTTTAATTAAAACAAACAAAAAACACATTCATTTTGCTGAGAACAGTATTCAGAAATGTAACAAGATAAAAATGCATACATTGGGAAGAGAAAATAAAGCATTTGCATGTTTAACTTGAGTATGTAGGACAGCAAAACCTCTCCTTTTCTCTTGCCTTTTTTTTTCCTTTTTTTTTTTCCCTTCTTCTAAATATCTCAGGATGGCAGTGTTTCAGAAAAATTCTAATTTCTTTGTTCTACATAGCCTTAAAAATTGTTTGATCAGTTTATTCATCATAATGACTGCATCTTGGTGTTTGAACTGTGTGGGGGTGGAATATAATAAGGTATGGGGAGATCCAAGCATTTGAATTTGAAATTTTTTTATAACATTATAGAACGTCCATTACAGGGAATGTATGTGAAATATGGGTCTTTCTTTCAGAGTGACTAGAAGTTCCTGCAGGGCTGTTTCTCACTCCTCTTCTCTCTCCCAGCTGCTGTTCCCCAGAAGTTTTCTTCCCTTTCTTAAATATGCTGTCACAGAGAGCAACATCACTTATTGGCTTGTCTCTGACCAGTGGTGGGACCCTTATCTAATGTGGGGAAGCTTCTGTATTCTTCTCGCAGAAGCCACCCCTATGGCCCCCTCCCGCTACCAAAACCTTACCATATAAACCCACTACAAAGGGTTAAAGAGTAAGGTTGAGCCATGGTGAGTTGGACAGGAGCAATTAACAATAAGGAAGAATAAATGGGCTTGATCAGCAGTCAATCTCAAATGCTTCTGAGTCAATTGGACAATCTCCTGTGCCAGCTGAAGGATTACAGTAACTATGATGTGCATGGGACAGGAATACATGACAATCTCCTTCCAGGCATGATATCACAATCTCGTTATTTGGACAAATTTCAGTAGGTAGAGAGGTGTTGGAAGGGATAGTAGCTCTTGAGAGCAGTTAGCTCCTGATGAGCTGGCTCTGGGTGGGATTTCCAAGGTAATAGCTCTCTGGAATCTCTTTTGTTCCCAGAAAAAGAAGACATCTACTGGTCTTGTGAATCATCCCAGGATTAACAGCAATTTTTTATTCTCAGCTAGTACCACCTAAACAGAGCTTCTTAAATAAGGGTCCCTTTGTTAATACACAGAAATCTAAAAGGCCTCCATAAGAAAAAATGTAAGTTTTTATTATAAGTATGGGATCAACACACAGGAAAAGTAGAGAAAGAGAAGAAAGGAAGAAAAGTAAGCATGTTCAAACCAACACTCCACTCACCACTAAACTTAAGGATAGGTATAATTCTCCTCACTTTACTGACACGAGAAAGTGAAGCTCTTTTTGACCCTCATGCTTTCTCATACTCTTTACTTCTCTTTTCCTAACATGTACAGAGATTTCTATCTTTAGTCAGTCAACCTTGATGTAAAATTCTTTGAATTTTAATTGGATAATTTTCCAAATTTAGTTGGGCCCCTTGTTAGAGGAGTTGCTTGGGATGTAGACTGATCTGCTGAAATTGAAAGCTGCCAAATTAACAGTGGACTGACAAAAGCTGGGATATGGAAGGGCTTTCAATTTGAGAGCAAGAGTGAGAATGATGAATACAATCTTCTATCCCCATTGGTGGCAATTTCTGCATTCATACCAAGGTACCAATACCCATGTAATTTCATTTTTCCTTGGCCTAATTTTCTTGCATTGTTGTTAGCAATGACACATCTTTTCCACTCTTCAACATAGTTTATCTCTGTGTTTTTCTACTACTAAGCTGATTTTGTCTGACCAAAAGCTCATTCTAAACACTCATTCCTTCTAGCCTTATTAATACTCTAATACTCTGACTATGAATTCTGAACTATGCCCATTATTCTATAGCCACCCTTCATTTTAACCTTCTAGTCCTCTCTTAATAATTAAAAGTGGTATTTTTTACTGTAATTAATGATGTAATAGTGTAATAGTGTAATTAATAGTGTAATTAATAGTAGTAATTTGTACTGTACTTTCTGCTGTTAACCTTCCTGAGTGTTTATGCCGATTTTTTTTTAATACTGTAAGAAAGCTTAGAAAATTCAAACTGTTTTACTAGCCACAAAATGTACTACATTTTTGTACTGATACTATGAAAGATCTATGGGGTAATAGTATGTTGGCTTGGTTGGTTTTCATTGTCAATCTTTTCTCCTTCATTTTTTTTCCATATTCCATACTAAGCTCCATTATTCCATTATTTCTACATTCACTGTAACTCCAGCGCCCAGTCTTTGAAGTCTGTTGTCTAGTCATGTGAAGTTTCTTGACTCTTCCATGAACTCACCATCTAATCACCATCTAATATGTCACTTCCTTCATTTATCAATCTTGTCCTTTATTCTCACCAGGACTGCGATTTATTTTCCCTGCCATGCTCCTCTATCTGCAAGATTAACAATTCACTATCATTCACATACATTCACATTCACACTCAAAATGGATAGTCACCTAACAAGTAAGGAAGAGGAAAAGGTGGAGGTTTTTAATGCCTTTTTTTGTCCCAGTGTTTAACATTAATGACAGATCTTGGGCTGCCCAGACCTCAGAGTTGGAGGACTGTGACTGAAGGAGCAGTGACTTTCCATCTGTGGTACCGAAATTGTACCAGCTCAACACTCAGAAGTCCATGGGGCCTGAAGAGATTCACTCCTAAATGCTGAAGGAATTAGTGGATGTAATAGTTGGACCAGTCTAAACAATTTACCAAAAGACATGAGAGTCTAGGAAGGTCCCTGATGACTGGAAGCTAGCCAGTGTTATACCTGTCTACTGAAAGGGCATGAGAGAAGACCTAGGAAACTACAGACTTGTAAGTCTAACCTCAGTCCCTGGAAAAGTTATGGAGAAGATTGTCCTGGGGGACATTGAAAAGTACTTAAAGAACAAAACAGTTACCAGGCATAGTCAATATGGGTTCATCAAGGGAAAGTCTTACCTTAGCAGTTTTGAACTCCTTCTGTGATAAAGTCACCTGCTTGGTAGATGAAGGGAAGGCAGTGGATGTAATCTTTCTGGATTCTAGTAAGGCCTTTGATACTATCTCTCATGGCATCCTTCAGGACAAATTGTCTGTTGTGAGATAAACAGGTTCACACTATGGTGGGTGATGAACTGGCTCAACAGTGGATCTCAATGGGCGTAAAGAACGGGGCTACATCTCGCTGGTGGACAGTCACTAGTGATGTTCTCAAAGGCTCAATTATAGGGCCAGTCCTTTTCAACAGTTTTATCAATTATCTGGATACAGGAGTGGGATGCAACCTTGCAGGTTTGCTGATGTTACTAAACTGGGATGTGCTGTTGACTCTCTGGAGGAACAAAGGACTTGCAGAGGGATATAAATAGTATGGAGCACTGAATAATCAGCAGTGGTGATTCTCCCACTATACTTAGCATTGGTGTGGCATCACCTTGAATATTGTGTACAGTTCTGGGTTCCACAATGTCAAAAGGATGTTAAGGTTCTTGAAAACATCCAGAATGTTTGAGTGGTCTGTTTTTATTAATAAGTATATTAGACTGAGTTTTAACATCACCATAACTGATTAAACAGTTCTGGTTAAACTGTAGAAGCTTTAATTAGACTTGGAATAAACTGTAGCAATGTATTATGTAGCAATGTAGTACATTGTATCTTAAGCAAACAAAATGGCCTATTCAGTTTCTGACCTCAGAACTCATTTTCTTGCTGGCTATCTGAAGCCTTTGCAATTAGTGCTACTTAGCACTGAAAACATTACAATAAAAATTAACGTGTGTAAAAGTTAACGTGTGTTTCAAATGTAACCAATAGAAAAGGGTGGAACAAGTAGTTCAACTTTTCAAAATTAAGTTTTTAAATGAATGTCTTTGGAACTTGATATTCCAGATAATTATAGTCAGGATAAAAGACAGTATCATTCATAAGAAGAACAGAGTAAGATTTTCATTAAAATTTCAAGAATAGCCCAGCAGTTGTTCTTGCGCATAAGAAAGGACTTGACATAAATGATCCTTTAAATAATATCTCTGATGTTTGAGAGATACTATAGTTCCTACCTTAAATATTTAACAGGCTAGATTGTTGGCTTATATAAATTAGTGTAGAATCACCGGAAGTACATACTGTATATTCAAATCTTTACAGAAACTGTTTCCATTTATAGGCAGTATGAGCAGAGGTGGAACTTGTTTCAAAAACAACAAAAACAAACCAAAAAAAGAAAAAAAAAAGAAATGGTTTGCTAGAGGAAACATTGATCTATTTCTGAGCACATGAATGACTACAGGAATCTTTTGATTTTCTGGCTTTTAATATATGGGTGGCCATGGAAAATTCTGGTAGTTATCTTGTAAAACGTAACAATTCTTCTTAACATCTCCTCAGTTTTGCATCACCCACAATAATTGACTTTAGGTTAATCTGTTAGTTAGGCCTCACTAAAAGCATATAATGAGTATACAATGAATCTTTCATTCCCATTTTTTTTAGTTGAAGAATATCAAGTCTAGTAGCTCTTATTAAGTAAAATCTATGTTAGAAAGTATAAATTTGAATTTCTACTAAATCGAGTCTTCTAAATCCAATACACAAGGTATAATCCACTGTATATCCAAAAATCAGATAAATCATATGAAGAACATGACAATTTTATTTTTGCTGACTCAGATTAATAGTAGAGATTTCTTTTTAAAACCTGTTTCCAAATGCAGACATACAAATAAACTGAACAGTTTCAACTCTGCATAATTCATTTAGAATTCAGTAACTTTGTTTTGGCAATATTTTAGTTAATAATCTGACATTAATACCTGATTTTAAAATCGTTGGCATATTTGTTGTTGCATATGTGGCCCAGAAAAAGCTGCATGTTCTTGGTGTTGATAGCTCTATCAAGCTTAAAAATAGTGCACATCAAACATTTCCTCTAATTCTAATAAACAATTTAAGAACTGCTCAGGCTTAGCCCTTGAAATGTACATCACAATAAATACAGGGAAGAACATTCCTCTATCTGCTTTCCTTTTTAAAGGAAATTCTTTTAAAAGATGTTTTAGAAAACATCTTTTTAAAATTATCAGTTTACTTCTCTGATTTACCTATAATGTCTTTTTGTCATGTTAGTGGACTGGACTTAGTATCATCACCAATCTGTACTTTAAGCATCAAATGACTTTCACGGCAGCTGTAGCAGAGGGGAAGGATTTTGCTCATATCTCACAGCATTAGTGAACATAGTATTAGTTCCAGAATGAAATAAATAAATATCAGAACCACAGGTACTTGTGGATCATCTAGTGCATCTAGTACAGCAGGGTGCTCTGGCCTGTTTCCAATAGATTTTAGTGTCCTAGAATGGACAGTCCACAGCCTTTTTAGGAAACCTGTTCCAGGGTTTGACCACTGACACAGTTAAAAATAAATAAATAAATAAATAAAAATGGGGAGGGGTGGATAAAGTATACAAACCAACAAACAAAATCCCTCTTTATGTTTAAGTAGGATTTCCTGTATTACTGTTTGAGCCCATTGCTTCATGACCTGGATTCTACTTAGTCTGTCTTTTTTTTTTTTTTTTCTTTTACTCCCTTCCATTACTTTCAAAAGATAGATTCCATACACAAGATTCCCCAATGCTTTCTCTTCTCCAGGCTGAACAGTCCCTGCTCTCTTGGTCTCCAGTAGTACCAGTATTGAGTGACCTTCAGCTACGCTTCCTGGCAGTTCAGCTAGTTTCACCTCGCTGTCCATTTATCTATGAGAATATTACAGGAAACAGTGTAGAAAGCCTTGCCAAATTGAAAATAAGCAATATGCACTGTTTTCATCTTATCACCAAGCCATTCATCTCATAATAGAAGGCTATCAAGTCAGGCATGATTTCCCCTGTGTAAATCCATGTTGCCTACTTTCAGTTAGCTTCTTGTCCTTTGTATCTTTGGGAACACTGTCAAGACAGATGTGCTCCATCATGAAGGATGTGAGGTGGACTTCACAGGGTGACTAGCCTGTAGTTCCCTGAATCCTTATTCTTGCCCTTTTTGCAGATAGGAGTCAAGTTTGCTTTTTTCCAGTATGAGTTGTCATCACCCCCCAACACTTCACAGTTTAAATCTCTCCTGTCCAGGTTGGTTACCCTGTTGGCAAAGATATTTTTGCCTCATTTGATCAGGTGGATTTAGTCTCTTCCTAGTAGTCCTCAATTCTCAAATACTGTTCCATGGTTGTAAAAAACAAATGCCTCTGTTAGGTACAGTATGGGATCTGCTGAGTCCAGCATACTCCATGTATTGAGCATTCCCCTTTCCTGGCTGCTGAAGCCTGGGCAAGTGCTGTCTGGGTCCCCAGGAAGGTCCCCCGAAGTCTCTCCATCCCAGTCCCATGGATATGGCTGACACTGTTTCTGCTTCTAGGTTCAGCCAGTGGTGATGTTGAGTGTGTATCCCAGAGGGGCGTATGCACACACAAATCTACAGATCACACACAGCCTCTAATTTTATCAAATATCCATACCCAAACTGTGGGCTTCCTTACAGAGTATAGAGGTCTTCTTTCCAACTACTCCAGCTTGATGCATGGTGCATGCACTAATACACATATCAGAAGCACCCATTTAATCACAGGTCCCTCAAATGCTAGTACAGGCTCTCAGTCTGCCTAATATCCATGCATAGGCACATTGAGGTTCTCACCCATCCCTGGCTCAGACACTGCATCTCTCCAGGTGCAAGTCTTCTCCTACTTTTCAGTTAATCATCTCTGAAGTTTCCTAGCAAATTAAGCATACAAAGATTGCACACAGGATTGAATTCACCGGGGAACAATAATCACTCCCAGGTAATCCCAGTAGCTGGCATTTAGACCTTTCATTCACATCGTGCCCCCTCCCAGGTCCCATCCAGACCTTCAAGTCCTGTGGCTCGTGGTCCCCCCAGTTCCTGGCACTTTCAACACACATATGTATTGATGCACCAATCCCTCCAGTTGCTGGCTCTTGGCTGTTTTGCACTGGAGAAGTGTTGGTTCTTTCTGGATGCCAACAAGAAAGGCAAAAAAGCTTGCAGGATGGATAACTATTTATTAATAACCTTGAAAATGTGATAGCTAGTTTTAGAGTCTTACATCCCTTCTGATGCTAGAAATGCAAAACAATACAGCATAGAATGAAACTCTGGTGAGGGCACAGCATGCTGTACAAAGCACATCTGTAGTGAGGTTAGCCCAGCTCTAAATTCACTAGCATTCCGGTAGGGTCTTGTTCATAATACAGATTCATCAATTGCAGACAGCAACCAAATCTGGAATGTGGGCATAACTTTGAACAGTCCTCTGGGCAATACTCTCTAACATTCTTGTCTCAGTAAAAAGTCAAAGGTGATGAAAAAGTGCATATAATATTTCAAGTGCACAAAACAATACCCTATACATATACTTAGATTACATGCACATTCTATGTACATGGACTAATTATGTATTATGTATACACCAGTTAAAATACTGATTAAATATGCCTTGATTAAGTAGCAGTCACAAAGTATCCATCATAGAGATATGACGGTGGATTAGCTATTATGGGGATCGCTAACTTCTCATACAATACTACACAGATGTTTAGGACTTTTAAACAAAGGTCCCTCCTCCTGTTCTTACCACTTACATGTCTTGCAGCACTCACACACCGGGTAGAGGGAGATTGCAAAGGAAAAAAAAAAAAAAGAAAAGAAAAGAAAAAAGAAATAGTTAATAATAGTTAATAAAATAGGATAGGCTGATCATCAGGTGTAGGACTCAATTAGATGGGTTTTTGACTGGCTGCCTGCTTACATACCACAGACCCTTTTATACTCCTTGTCCCCCTTTTCCTTTGCTTGTTCCTCATCAAACTGTCCTGATTCATCCCTTTCCTTACCTTTGACCTTACATCTGAACATCCTATAATAAGTTTTACACAATCCTGCAAGTCCACTCAAATATTGCATAATGCTCATGACAGTCTTGTTTCCCAATTTGTATCAATGGCAAATTCATGTCAACACTCTTCAAGGCAGTGCCTGAGCTGCTTCTCTAAGGACCCATCAATCTGAGGTGGCTAGTGGGTTCTGGTCTTTTTTGCCTTCATTGCCACACTTAATGTTTGTGGGTCTGCATGCTAACTAATTTCTTTCTTATCTGTTATTCCTTTTACACCGAATAGTCCTTAACCAGATAAATCAATGAAACTGATGCTCTGACGTTTCACATACCCTTACACCCTCTGGTGGCACCAGGTCTTGACCTATAGGATCCATACTTGCCTCAAGCTTTTCCCTCTCATTGACAGGATCAAAGAGAAAACCATCTGGGCTCCCATGCCTTTGGCTCCCACCTCCAGAGACAAGTAGTCAAGATTGATATTCTTTTGATTTCCCCTTGCAGATTCACACATGGAAGAGCAGTGGGACTACTAGTCTGAGGGACAGACAAGTCTTGGCATTCTAGACCATCCTAGATCTGAGCTCTGGTAAGCACCAAACTTCCCTAGACAATAGGTCAGGTTCAACCACTGGGGTCCTCTGTCCACCACAGTGAGAAATCTCTCACTCTTTTCAGTCTTGCAACACAAATTTAAGTTGGGTGTAAACACAAATTAGACAAATAATTTTGATTTCAATGCGATATGCTTATTTACAACAGATTAAATTTTGGTCTTTTCACCCCAGGCCATATGGATCAATCTTTTATAAATATATTATTATATTTTAAATGTTTTATTAAAATGGATATATCCTCAAGAATTTGTGATGAACAACTGCAAGGGGCAGATTTGGTCCTACTCTCATTTATAAGAATAAATTAGCATCTTCTTAGGAATGACCTATTTAATTACTGGAATTTTTCAAAAAATAGTCATTGTGAAAGCATCCTTCCTGAACCATTATAGCTCAATATATCATCTCAATATACAGCAAATATTTTCTCTCATTTTTTTAATGTCCCTGACATTACACTGATTCTACTCCTTATGGTGTCATTTGAAGAGGAGTTGTTTCTTGGAGTTTTTGAAAAAGAATGCTCAAACAGATCTCAACATGCATCTACAGCCTCAAGCAAAATTAACACTGCAGAAAGTATATGAGCCTTTTTGCCCTTTTCAGTATGTTATGCAATAAGGTGTGAGGCAATGTTGGAATGTCAGAAATGTTGGAAATCTCCCACTGAAATATATTAACTGGATTAACTGTTTCCCAAGCAGCATCATTCCATTGCTTCTCCAGTAAGGGCTGCTTCAACATTCTTGTGGAATGACCATAGAGGCTGCTTGTGCGCTGCCCCCTCTGTCAGCACATGGGTAGAAGGAAGGAGAAACCATCCCTCTCTTCCGTATTCTTCAGGCAGAAAGAGGCATCAAAAATCAAAGTGAAGTGTCTACTGCTTCAGGAAATGGAGTAAATTGTCTGTATTCACCTCAGCACTTGTAAGAATCCCTCAGTCACTGGTTCACTGAGTACAACACACTTTGTTTAGTTCAGTATATGTAGTGATTAAAATGACAGTAAAAGTGAATAAAACATTTGTAACGACAGCAGAATTTATGCCATTGAACATAATTTTTATTATCTTTGTGTTTTTTTTTTTCATAAAAGAACATTCAGTATCACCTAGTCCAGTCTCCTGACTCCTAATCACTGCCTTAAATTTCATCTTTCTGACTCTTATGTTTTTACATTACTTTTCATAATTTCTTCTTTTCTGTCTTGCATATTTTAATCACTTCTGTAGAGGCAGGACCTGCCTGTTAAACCACCAGAAATGCAGTTCTCAACATTAGTCACAGCTACTGAAAAAATCAAAGAAGTGAAAGACATGTTATTTGTGCTAGGATAAAAATAAATAAATAAATAAATAAACACTGTCTATTTAAAAAAAAAAAAAAGTACAAAGTCAGATCACCCACTTCTTCAATCTACACAGATTTTCTTTCTTCTTTTTTTTTCTTTCTTTCAGTAGCCAAAATTCCCAGAATGATATCCAACAATGAAAATTTCGTACTGTGATTAAATATAATAGAATTAAAACAGAAGACTGTACTCTCCCTGCAAAATGTCCATCTTGAATACTCTAATTGTCTTATTTGACATTATACATCCCTTGAGTTCATTACTTTCTCTCAGATTACAAGTGTTGTTTTCAGTCATTTCCATAAGCATTAAGTAAGGCAGCAGAAACAATATCATGTCAGTAAAGTGAGTAATCCTGTATTCCCAATAAAATTATGTGAAAGCCCAATTCTCCAATTAGCACCATCAATAAAAACTTAGCACTTCACTCGCTAAAATTTGTATGGGCTAAAGAGTCACAGGAAAACTGGCAAAAATGAACAAGCAGGCAAATCTCCAAATCATTACTGATGCTTAACTAACATAAAACAAATATGTCTTGTGTTAAACTAAATAACAGTAATAAACTATTAATTCTGAATTTTCCATTAAGTGCTAGTAAAATTTTTTGAACTTGAGTAATAAAGTACTAGACAAGTTTCCAGTAAAATCAAAGGCAAATAGGGGAAATTGGAAATATTCTTGGTAAGTGCTATTAGCTGATGCCAGCTGGAAATTAATGCCAAGGTGGAAGATTATTTAAAAGACAAAAATTTTATTTAGGATATGACAAGCAAAAAATGTTGTTATACATGGTTCATTCTAAATACTTCTACTCATTTTAAATTACAAATCTGTCACAGAAAACTACTATTATCTACTTAATTATTTCAATCTCAGAGAAGTGACAGCACATCAAAATTTAGAACTGAGTGAAGGTAGTGAGTGAAATTTTCATAAGAAATCCAAATCATGAAAACTGCCTGATAGAAAGATGAATTTGTAATCATCTGCACAGCAGAAAGAAAATAACCAAATAAATACTCAAAAAAAAAAAAAAGTGTTCAGGCAAACATATCTAGATTTGCTAACAAAAAAACACAAGTAGCCAAACTCAGCTTTCCTTCTCATGCTGTTAATTCCAAAGTAGTTAGTTAAATGCTCCTTCAAACAAGGTTACCACATTTTTTCTTCCCATGTCATGTGTTTTTCTTGACATCCCCATTTAACCTCTAGGTAAGAATATCTCTTACTTAGGGATGAACAAGCTTGGCTCCCTTTGAACGTTCAGGCAACTATGTTTTCTGTAAGGAAAGAGCTTGAGACATCTCACTAACTGCCCAGAGCTAAGGTTTAGCTCTTAACAATACCTTTATTAGCAATCCTAGCCTCTGTGCACCAGAAGTCAATATAAAACATCTTGAGTTACTTCAGTCCTGTAAAGAAAAAGTTATATCTCCTAAAATGTTTGATAAAGGATACATTGTCTACTTAACTAGTTCAGGAAGCTATCAAATTCAAATAAGGAAACACAAATATAATTATTAATGCTTTCAAATACTTGTTCTCTTATCACCATACTTCTTTTCTTTTGTGCTTTTCTCCTGTGTATATGTGTTTTTGTCTTTCATCATATTCTATGAATTTGAATAATACATATATATGCATACATTTAACATGTATAACTGCCATGTATTATAATATAGATAAATAATAATAGAAGCAATACAAATACATGTAAATGAGATGTAATTTTAGTATGGGAACTCTGACTTCAATATCTGCTTAGGAAAATTTTTTATTATCCTTAGGTGCTTTTTCAAATCCTGGGAAAAATTATTTGCAACCTAGACTGTGTTAACAAGGTAAGAAAAAGCAATAGTGACAGGAGAACAGGATTTTCTTAAATTAATAGTGCTATAAAATCAGAAACATGACTACTCAGAAAGGACAATGTTCAGTGCAGTTTTTCATGTTTTCATCTAGCTGAAGATTCAGGCTTTTGGGTTTCTATCAAGAGTTTTATTGTTTTTTACACTCTGTTTATGTGCATTTCACCAAGATTTATATGAAGAGGCAGCTTACGCAGCTCAGTGTGTCCCTAGTCCAAGTGTTCTGCTGTCACATCCCCCCCAGCAGAAGTTTATTTTGTTGATGTTTCCAGCCAACTGACAAAAAGTTTTGACGTTGGTTATTAGAACAGGACTTTCTGCTTTTTAAATTGCCACAAAATAAATACATTAAAAAAAAAAATAAATAAATCAAAAATAAAACAGTTATAGCCAGTAAATATGATCAGCTAGTAAAAGGCCACAGATTTTATATTGACCTGACAGCAAAGGGCTTGAGGGCATGTCTGATATTGCCTTGTTCTGAGCTGATTTGAACTTATTTTAGCTGTGTTATAAATTTTCTATTGTCTATTAACGTAGTCAATAACCACAGTTGGTTTCATTTTACCTTAGTTGCTTTCAGTTTGTTTAGTTTATACAAACAGTAGTTATTTGCTGTGGAATGAACAATTTGTGACAGTAAATAAAATGTTGTATGGATCAACAGAGAAATGGGATGATACCACAGTTCCCAGAGTCTCACAAATCACTGTGGTCAATTTCTGGTCATTGCAGCAATGTAATTTTATGACTCATGTAAAAATATATTTTATTGTTAACAGAACAGAAAAACTCAATATTTAGAAAGAAAAGAAAAAGAAAAGAAAAAGAAAAGAAAGGAAAAGAAAGGAAAAGAAAGGAAAAGAAAAAAAAGAAGAAAAGGAAATAAAAAAAAAAGAAATAAGAAAAAAAGAAAGAGAAAAAAGAGAAGAGAAGAGAAGAGAAGAGAAGAGAAGAGAAGAGAAGAGAAGAGAAGAGAAGAGAAGAGAAGAGAAGAGAAGAGAAGAGAAGAGAAGAGAAGAGAAGAGAAGAGAAGAGAAGAGAAGAGAAGAGAAGAGAAGAAAAAGAAAGAAAAGAAAAGAAAAGAAAAGAAAAGAAAAGAAAAGAAAAGAAAAGAAAAGAAAAGAAAAGAAAAGAAAAGAAAAGAAAAGAAAAGAAAAGAAAAGAAAAGAAAAGAAAAGAAAAGAAAAGAAAAAGAAAAGAAAAGAAAAGAAAAGAAAAGAAAAGAAAAGAAAAGAAAAGAAAAGAAAAGAAAAGAAAAGAAAAGAAAAGAAAAGAAAAGAAAAGAAAAGAAAAGAAAAGAAAAGAAAAGAAAAGAAAAGAAAAGAAAAGAAAAGAAAAGAAAAGAAAAGAAAAGAAAAGAAAAGAAAAGAAAAGAAAAGGAGAAAGATGAAGGGAAGGGAAGGGAAGGGAAGGGAAGGGAAGGGAAGGGAAGGGAAGGGAAGGGAAGGGAAGGGAAGGGAAGGGAAGGGAAGGGAAGGGAAGGGAAGGGAAGGGAAGGGAAGGGAAGGGAGGGGAGGGGAGGGGAGGGGAGGGGAGGGGAGGGGAGGGGAGGGGAGGGGAGGGGAAGGGAGGGGAGGGGAGGGGAGGGGAGGGGAGGGGAGGGGAGGGGAGGGGAGGGGAGGGGAGGGGAGGGGAGGGGAGGGGAGGGGAGGGGAGGGGAGGGGAGGGGAGGGGAGGGGGGAGGGGAGGGGATGGATATCAATCACTGTATTGTTCCTGTTGTTTCTGTTTTAGGATGAGTACAAAAGTCATTTATGATCTGTTAAAGTCTTGGAACTTTTTCTTTCTTTCTTTCTTTCTTTCTTTCTTTCTTTCTTTCTTTCTTTCTTTCTTTCTTTCTTTCTTTCATGGAGGAAAGTAATAAGATTACTAGTTCAGAATAAGATTTCATATCTTCCACTTTAAAAGTCAGTGCACCATGCACAAGACATATGATTTCTGTGTTCTACAGACAAATGAAGTCTTTTTCATATTCATGTCCATAGAAGGTATACAGATGTCTTTAGCTATTTATGCAACAAAGAGGAACCAAGGAAACTGACATAATAGTGTCAACATGAGCAAAAAAAATTGCTTTGTGAGAAGTACATCTTTCTTTACCTGCCAAAATAAACAATTTCATATTTTATCAAACCAAGGAGTAAATGATAATACCATTTAAGAATTTAACACATGATTTCAAAATAGATCTTACAATGATTAATGAAAACAACAGAAATAAGATTTTTGAAACCTCAAAAGTAATGGGAGATATATGCCCTTATGTAGTAGAGATAGCATTGAAAATAAATTAGGTATTTCTTAAAAACTACATAAATTCCTTGCCTCAGTTATCACCAAGAATAACTTTGAATACAGCAAAAGTAGTATGGCTAATGGAAATGGAAGTATACTTGTGGGATGTGTGAACATTTGACAGTTCAGAGATTTCTGCTTTATCTCTTTCTCATAACAATAAAATAAATTTATTTAAAATTTCCAAGTTTTTTTTAGCAGGAAATAATAACAAATCTATTGATTTATATTGTTACCACATTGGAGAATTAACAGTGTGGTGAACTGCTAAAGAATCTGTCTTGGGACTGATCATATTAATATTAAAAATTTTGTTAACCTTCTTGATGCAACAGGTATGATAATGTACTTAATTTGTAACACAAAACTAGAAGGCATGAGCAAGACATGAGAGAATTGGAATATTATTCATGAAGGTATGCATAATCCTTAGGGATTGAAAAGGAAGAATGAGATGAAATTCAATGGAACCATGCCTAGTCATTCATTTAATACTAATAAGAAACTGGGGACTTGTGACTCATTGGACAGAAGCCAAAGAGAAAAAGACCAGAATATATTAGCTGATAATAGGGTGGTTGTAAATGACCTATGGTTGGTTGAAGATATGAAAATAAACAAATGTGATCTTAGCATACAGCAAACATAGACAAAAGGTAATATTACTGTCAACATACAAAGCATTGATTAAAACTTGCCTGCAGAGTATGGACAATTGTTTAAACAATATTCAAGAAGAATGAATTAAAGCTGAAATAAATGCAGAAAAAGCCTATTAGAAAGAAAAGAGTTTGGGACTTATTTCTGCTCTTAAATGTAAAGTTAGAAAGGAAAGCAGTTATTTTCTATAAGTAAACCAGAAATGCAAGCATAAAGAAAAGGAATTAAGCGAAATGAAAATGAAGACAACAAAGTCATATAAACTGACCATAGATAAATTAGAGGTTGCCTCTAAGAAAATAAAAAGAAGAAAGAAAATAAATGAAGCACAGAATTATGAAAAATAACATCAAAACTGACTAGCATATTAAGTGAGGAAATGGGTCAACTCTCCTTCCAGAATTCACATCTGCTACATGAGATCAGAAATTCCACAGAAGTCTACCAGAGTATAGATCCCCTCTGCCTCACGCTGGACACACACATTTTGTGAGTTGATTTGGATTTCTAAAAACTATCAATATTTTGCTTCCAAATAAAACCCTGAAATTAATACTGATGGCTATCTCCTGACCTACTGTTTTCTCTTACTATTTTTGTTTCACGGATTAAAGACTAAAAAATAAAAATAAATGAATAAATAAATAAATAACATGTTTTAAGTCTGTTACTCAGGTATTTTCAGTCAGGCACTAAAAATAAGTCATGCCTTGTGATAGACAGCTGTATAAGCACTGACATTATAATAGAAGTCCCAAGTGGAACTTCGTATGCCACCTAAGGAAATATTAATCCAAGCATTTTTTTTTCCGTTTCTATATGGTCTGTTCTAATGACAAAAATAAAAATAAAAACAATAAAAATAATAATAAAAAGGAGGCACAAATAAGAACCAACTCAATAGTCCTATAATGAAATTAATCTTTTTAGGTATTTACTTAGAGTTCAGATAAATAAAAGGGATATATAAATGTTTTATGTGTTTAAAATTTAATGTGTTTTAATTTTTTTTTTTTAGTTACATTAAATTGTTGAAGACATTTAATGTCATGAATAGCTATGAAGATTATATATTAGCTGAAATTACTGAGCAGCAATCAGATGCTGCTATTTTTGTTCATTCTGAATATACTATGTAAGAGAGGAAGTTAGCTAGTTAGCTATTCTTGCAAGATGTGATCCCATAATTAATGAAATGGACAGAAATCATGGATAGGAAAGCACTGTGTAAGTGTTTCACATTTCCTTGCCTTTTTTTTTTTTTTTCAAGAAAAATAAGACAAGAAGAAGATAACATTAAAGAATCTCAGACCAATAGACTTGCAGTTATCACATAGTGCCCATGTTATCAGCCGATCTAGGAATTTATAGCACCATATCTTTCGTCTACCAATGAATACAGATGACATGTAGTTTTAGGTAGTGAATTTTCATGTGACTCAAAAGGGAAGCAATGTTTTGCAACATTTAAAATGGAGGTCTGCATCAAGATGAGGCAGAATGAAAATAAATAAAAAGACTAATAAACATTTATCTTTTGAATCAATTTGAATTATCTCTACCATTCTCTAGGTAATTCATTTCTGGACAGAAATTCTTATTTGGAATAAACCTTGCTAGCTAATATGCACTAATGCATCGAGGATTTCTTCTGTCCTAAGGATAATTAAGTACTTGTTTAAACTGCATGCATAGAGTATTTACTGAAAAATGTATCTTTGCTATCCCTAGACCCAGGAAAATCTATAAACTTATAAGTTTCATTATGATGGTGGAAAATCACTGTAGCTGGAGAGTAAATTCGAAGCTTGGTAGGTACTCCTTCTAAGCCCATATGGCCATCATATGTGTTTAACTGAAACATTCTGACAAAAATAAAATTATTTAAGCCATTCAGTACATTAGGAACTTGCACAGTGAAGCCAAATTGCTAAAGACATGACAAGTGGAAAGCTAACTTTCTATAGAAAAAGTTCAGAATATTCTCCCTTTAAAATAAAATGATTTATTTTCTTTAGCCAAAGGAGAATTATGGAATTACCTTCTACCCTCTTCAATCAGAACAAGTTATTTAATGTAAAAGGAGAGGGTTTCATTATTCTTCTACAATTAGTCTCAGAAGAGAAGGCTTGCATGATGCTAAGAGGAAGCAAGATTTCAGAAAATGAAAAGAACATAGTTTAATATTTATATTTGATATTATAAAAGTGGATGACTTCTTGTAACGAACACATATGTTTTATACACTCCTGGTTTTTATCTTTTCCATTTATTTCTATTAGATTAAAAATGCATCTCTACCCTTAACAAAAGCAAGAGAAATCTGCTTAGAGAGGAGAAATATATATATATATATATATATTTTTTTTTGAGATCATAGAATCATAGAATATCCCGAGTTGGAAGGGACCATAAGGACCATCTAGTCCAACTCCTGACACCGCACAGGTCTGCCCAAAGTTTAGATCATGTGACTAATTGCACAGTCCAATCGCTTTTTAAATTCAGACAGCCTTGGTGCAGTGACTATGTCCCTGGGGAGCCTGTTCCAGTGTGCGACCACCCTCTTGGTGAAGAACCTCTTCCTGATGTCCAGCCCAAACTTCCCCCACCTCAGCTTAACACCATTCCCATGGGTCCTATCACTGGTGTTTACAGTGAATAGGTCACCTGCCTCTCCACTCCCCTTCGCAAGGAAGTTGCAGACCGTGATGAGGTCCCCCCTCAGCCTCCTCTTCTCCAGGCTGAACAGGCCCAGTGACCTCAGCTGCTCCTCATATGTCTTCCCCTCTAGGCCCTTCACCATCTTTGTCGCCCTCCTCTGGACACTCTCCAACACTTTAATGTCCTTCTTGTACTGTGGTGCCCAGGACTGCACACAGTACTCGAAGTGAGGCCGCATGAGTGCAGAGTAGAGCGGGACAATCACCTCCCTCGACCGACTAGCAATGCCGTGCTTGATGCATCCCAGGATACGGTTGGCCCTCCTGGCTGCCAGGGCACACTGCTGGCTCATGCTCACCTTGCTGTCAACCACAACCCCCAGATCCCTCTCTGCGGGGCTGCTCCCCAGCGTCTCATCGCCCAGTCTGTACGTATAGCCAGGGTTGCCCCATCCCAGGTGCAGGACCTGGCACTTGCCTTTGTTAAACTTCATGTGGTTGGTGATTGCCCAGCTGTCCAGTCTGTCCAGATCTCTCTGCAAGGCCTTTCCACCCTCATCCGAGTCCACAACTCCTGCAAGTTTGGTGTTGTTGGCAAATTTGCTCAAAACACCTTCTAGTCCTACATCCAAAGCATTTATAAAAACATTGAAGAGGACTGGCCCTAAAATGGAGCCTTGAGGGACCCCACTGGTGACTATATGTATACTCTCATACAGCCTAGGAAACAGACTTAAGTTTCCACTGCAAGGTTTATATGTCAAAAGTGAACATCACTCCAAATCGCATAAATTACGTATTTAGATTGCAACTGCTAAGTCTATGTATGAGTCCTATAAAGATCTCTGAAGTATTCTGGAAGTGGTCAATCCTAAGTCTGAAGAAACTTGTGAACATAAAAATAAATAAATAAAATTACAGAAAAAAAAGTGCTTTATTTATTTATTTATTTATTATCTGAAATTATCTGTGTTGGGATTAGAAAGTAGTTTTCACTTTTGAATATGTCTAACTGTTGAATGGAACATACATAAGTTTATGTAAAGAAGAAGTGAATGACAGTAACTAATGTCATTTTTACATGTTGTTTATTTATACATAAATTTTCTCTACCTGGCTCTTACTTTTTTTTTCTTTTTTTTTTTTTTGTATATATATTACCTGGGCAGAATGTCACCTCCTGCAAGGCTATCTACTCAATACTGATGAAGTTGTGATTAAATTTCCCTATTTAACTTTAAACTTCCACACAGTATATAGCATATATAGTAAACATATTTGTTTTTTTAATAATGATCAAATTGCCTAACTGATGAGTAAAAGAGGAATTAAAACATTTTCCACATGTACTTTGTATAGAACTCAATATAAATATCTGGAATATTGCTTAGATTGTGAACCTTGCCAGTCCTTCAGCACTATTTAAATATCTATCTTCTGCTCGGTGGCACAGTTTAGACATCTGAACATTCTCTGAAATATACTCTGCTATCTATGGTCTTCAAGCACTCACATGAATTTGATTGCTTTCCAGTGATTTTTTTTTTTTGATGATTTACTTCTCAGACTAGGATCAAGATCTAAACTATGCACTTAGATGAATAAACAATTGAAACTTCATTGATTTTATATGGGGAATATCTCAATATGAAAGTTGTGTAGTAGATTTGCATATGTGCATATATGTGTTTGTTTGTGCATGTATGTATACATGCATGGGTGCAGGTATTCTAGGCTGCATTAAGAGGACTGTTGCCAGCATATCGAAGGTGATCTTTCTCTTCTACTCAGCATTGAAGACACACCTGGAGTATTGGGTCCAGTTTGGGGCTATTCAGTACAAAAGAGATACAAACATATGGAGAGAATCCAACAAAGCACCATGAAGATGATTATGGAACTAGAGCAGATCTCATAGGAAGAAAGGCCAAGAGAGGTGGAACTGTTCAGCCTAGAAAAGAGAAGTCTCAGAGGGGATTATCAAGATATAGAAATACTTGAATGGAGGGTGCAAATAGGATGGAGACAGAGTTTTTTCAGTGGTGCCCGCTGACAGCAAACACTTTTTAGGACGACAACATGCTGGGGTGCACCTCACAAGTGTCTGTACACTAACGCACACAGTATGGGAAATAAGACAAATTAGGGATATTTGAATATTTGAAGGGCTATGATCTTATTGGCATCATGGAGACACGGTGGGATGGCTCCCATGACTGGATTGTTGGAATGGTAGGATACAGGCATTTTAGGAAGGACAGGCGGGGAGATGAGGAAGAGGCATTGCACCCTGTGTCAATGAGCAGCTCGATTGCATGGAGCTCTGCCTGGGAATGGATGAGGAGGTGACCAAACATTTATGGGTTAAGATTAAAGGAATGACAGAGCTCAATCACATTACAGTGGTGTCTGCTACAGGCCATTTGACCAGGAAGCCTGAGAAGATGAGGCCCTCTACAAGACTGATAGGAGCAGCCTTAGGTTTGCAAGTCTTGGTCCTCATGGGGGATTTCAACCACACCACTGTCTGTGGAGGGACAGCACAGCAGGGCATAGGCAATTCAGGAGGTTCCTGGAATGCATTGATGATAACTTCCTTCTCCAAATGACAGAGGAGCCAATGAGCAGAGATACTATCCTGGACCTTGTTCTCTCCAAGTTGGTGCTTGTCGGGAATTGTGAAGGTCAACGGCAGTCTTGGCTGCAATGATCATGAAATGATGGAATTCACGATTGTTAGGACAGTGAGGAGGGCGCACAGCAAGCTCACAGCCCTGGACTTCAGGAGAGCAGATTTTAGCCTCTTCAATAATCTGTTTGGTAGAGCAATGTGGGATAAAGCCCTGGATGAAAGAGGGGCCCAGGAAAGCTGGTTACATTTACGGATCATCTCCTCCAAGCTCAAGAGCGATGCATCTCAACAAGGGAGTCAAGCAAAATGCCAGGAGGCCTGCATGGATGCACAAGATGCTCCTGGCCAAAATCAAACACAAATAGGTAGGTGGAAGCAAAAACAGGGAGCCTGGGAGGACAACAGAGACATTAACCTCCTTCACTCTCTAAAAGTGAGATATTTAACTCCAGACTTCAAGTATGTTGCCAGACTCCTATGTCTTTACACTGTCCTTATACATATTCTTCTAGTAGATACCTTTCTAGTAGGCTGTGTGCCACCACAGAGGATAGTGAAGGAGTTTTTCATGGCTGTTGATTGCAAGGATTGTTCAATGTCTTTATCTGTCAGTAATTGCATGAAATAAATATTTGGAGACAAAATGAAAGAGGCTTAACTCTTTTCAGGTGTGCCTTGAATAAGCTTAGTGGATTAGATACATCTCAGGAATAAGAAGAAATAAATGAATAAAAAGAGTAGCTATACATAAAACTTTGTTCATATCATAATGAAGAGCTATATGTACCTATCTTCTCAGGAATTTCTGCAGCCAGGCTTACTTTCAACTGCTTAGAAAACTCTTAGTCAGTGAGTATTTCACTTCTGGAACATCTGAGAACTTTGCTTTCTAGTTAAGATTTTTACAGCACTCATTAGACCTAAATCTCATAAGTTTGGATGGAAAAAACTGCTTTGGTCCCTAAGTACTTCTAGCATCAGCAAAATCCCAGAATCCTTTTTCAAATTTTAAAGTGTACTACAGCGATGATCCATAGACCAGGTCTGTAGTAAAAAAATGTATGCATCAAAGTCATTAAGGTTCAATGTTTTCTGTTGTTTTTTTTTGTGTTGTTGTTTGTTTGTTTTTTAAGGGTGTTGGGGAGGAGGCATTTGGTTGTTTGGTTGTTCTGTTTTGTTTTATTGATGCTGTTATTTGTTTTGTTTTGAATATATACATATTTATAAGCTATTATGCCCTGGCTTTTACTGTGTGCAAACAATTCTTGTTTTTCAGATTTTATAATGTTTACAAGAACTTTCTTAACCTTCTGCATCACTATTCACTTCTAAGCCTGGAGAGCTTAGTATCCATAGCCTAAGGTGTTTCCCTTCATGTTTGGCATCTGAAAGTTCTGAGAATTCATGTTCTATTTGGAGTTTGGCTCATCCCTAAGTCCCTGAGGAAAACCCATCTGAAGTTAACACTGCCAAAATTACTAGCCTCTAACTGCAGACCAAACTCTGTGATTTCCTTTAAATTCACAGAATCAGCCATTAATGTGGGGACCTGCTACAAAGCTAAACAAAATCAACATTCTCATCAGATCCATTAATGCTGTTAACAGCAACAACATTGACAAGAACGTCATTTTCACTAAGTAGCTACTGGGAAGCTTCTTGTTCACAAATTGTTTTTTAATTAATTGGATCTAATTTTGATCAGAGGCATATTGTGAAAAACGATTTTTTTCCATAAACTTAATATTTTCCCTTATGACTATCTCTAGTCCTAAATGCTGAAGCCCTTTCATGCAATCTTGACATGGAAATGCACACCCCTTCTTTATGTACCACAAGCACTGATACACATACACACACAGATACACAGACACACACATGCATGAATATGCACACTGATGCAAATAAGCATAATAAAAAGCTTCCAGGCATCTGTTCAGCACCATATTCAATATAATACAAAAATAATAAAATGGACCATGACAACCCATTAAACAAGGGCACCTGCAGACACTGAAATGGATTTTATGGGTGAGATGAATGTAATGCAACCATTTTAGCTCTTTTCCTGTACAGAAAGCAGTCTTCATCAGCTTTCAATTACTTCTTAAAAATCACATGGCAAATCCCAAGGAAACTCTTCTGTTCTTCTGAAGCTAGACTGTAGTTATGCCATTTACCACATTTCTTTTCATACCATTATTTTTATATCGTTCTTTCAAACTATTTAACTTTCTTCCATTAACTGTGCTTACACACTAAGCTGTTTAGGGAGAGGGATTATCATTAGCTGACTTCTGCAATATACTTAGTGCTTAGGTCCTCATTGTGAATCAGGCTATCAGATGCAAAGTTTCTCAGCTTTTACAACCCTCATCAAAATATATGTGAGATGGAGCTGTAACTCCTGAGTGAACTCCACGGTTTTATATATATAACGTTTTTGTACTGCAACTTACTGTGGTCTTCTTTTCCACGAGTCCATTTGTGTCAAAAGTTATACATCTTGGAAAAAAAAATATTTAAGAAAACTCTGTGAATAAATGAATAAATGCATTAAAAAAAAAGTGTCAATTAGGAGTAGATTTAATGAAAAGTTGTTACCTGAATAGGAGATTGTCAGGTCTTCAGGTTCCTTTTACAGTTAACAGAGAGAGGCAGGTGTTAGAAACACCAAAGTTAGAATTCTGTTTTGAATTGGCCTCTACTGAACCTTTCTCTTTACTCTACGTGTAGGCAGCCTATAATAACGTCTTCATCTAAATTAAATATCCACATAATATGGCTTGACTGAACACTGTGACCTTTCCAAGGATTTGATAAAAACACTTCATACAAACCATTCCAATCACCTTTGTCAGTAAAGACTGTCTGTCAGACAGATTAGCAAAATGTGGTCAGGCAACTGAATGAATACTTGAGCCATGAGGCATAGTAAGGTTAAAATACATTAAATTTTATCTTTACACCACAGCACACAAATATGACTCAAAAATAAATACATTTGCAGGGTCAGGAAGACCATATGCAACTCTGGTGGCAATTTTCTTATTTGGAGGTAACAACTATGATGTAGTCAAGAGCTTGATTAGAGCTCTTATACAGCATATTGTCCTTCATAAAGGTAATATCCTCAGGGAGGACACTGAAGGTCTGGCTCTTACCTTCAGTAAACACACTCACACTATGAGTAAACACACTCATAGTTCATCTTTGGTCTATCTACACTGTTATCCATCTTTCAGTCACACTGTGCCTGTAAGAGAGATTTTTTTTCCATGTCAGTGCATGTTATTTGCCAAGACAATGTGCATTTAGATTGCCAGTGTGCAAATTATTTCTAAACCTCCTCCTCATGCTTCAGAAGCTCCCTCCTCTGAGACTTCATTGCCCTACTATTTCAAGTGCATCTCTATTGGACAGCATTTGATTTGCATGTGCCAAAAAATTACCTGAATAGAGCAGAGGGAAAAAAAAAAAAAAAAAAGGATTCTATAGATGCATGTGGCTGCCAGCAAGGCAGAATATATTCCACTGGGCATATGGAAAACCCATTAAGAACAGTTGTGATGTCAAAATAAATGCAACTCGAGAGTGCAGTCAGACATTTCATTTGAAGTTTGCAACTGGCAAACAGTGATATCAATGGAAATTGATAGAGAAGAATACAGAAACCAGAACACACATATACATATATTTATTTGACATGGGTGATACAGGTTTAAAAACATTAAAAATACATTATAGGTTCTTTAAATTTTATTTTTCAAATGCAATTTTTAGTGTGAAGGATGTGGATCTTCAGACTCCAGGAGATAATTTGCATGAATGAATGTTGTGTGGTTTGAAATAAGCATATACAGTTGGCAACTCCTGAAGAACACTGTATAAAACAATCAGCTGAATCCTCAGTTCAGACTACTTACAGTATATACAAATTTTAACTACAGTGTGAAAAAAATACTTGCATTCCTCAACCCTAGCGATAGACTTTTACACTTCCCTGATCCTTCTTCCAAACTCACCTGAATTATCTCTTCATCTTCAGTTTAGTTTGTTATATGGGAGAGATTCGACTCCACAGGTCTTTCCCAGCATAACCAACACTGTTATTTTTGTCCCATCCTTAAAAAAAATGCCCCAGTACAGACTGAGCTATTTTAACCGGGTTTAAACTGTGACAATTGTTTCATGGTGAAACTACTGTTGTCTGCCTTGTCTGCACCTGACTCTGAGACTGCTATATACGTTAAAGGACTCGCAATGCTGGGTAACCACTGCATGCACAGTAGCCCTTTATGTGAATTGGGGCTGGAGAGGCTATGGTGCAACTTTCACACTGTAACATTAAAGAAAGGAGGCTGCAATAAGAAAGACAATGAATAGCATAGCATAGCATAGCATAGAATACAATACAATACAACAGAATACAATACAATAGTTCAGTTGGAAGGGACCTTCAAAGATCATCTAGTCCAACTGCTTGACCACTTCAGAGCTAAATAAAAGTTAAAAAATATTATTGAGGGCATTATCCAAATGCCTTGTGAACACTGACAGGCATGGGCCATCAACCATATCTCTAGAAAGCCTGTTCCAGTGCTTGACCACACTCACAGAAAATAATTTTTTCCTAATATCCAGTCTGAACCTCGCCTGGCACTTCTTTGTACTTTTCCCTGTCAACAGGTACAGGGGAAAAGAGGACGGCACATCCCTCTCCCCTTCCCCTCCTCAGGAAGTTGTACAGAGCTATGAGGTCAGCTCTAAGCTTTCTCTTCTTCAGACTAGACAAACCAAGCACTCTCAGCCTCTCTTCATAGGACATGCCTTCCTGCCCTTTTACCAGCCTTGTTGCCGTCCTCTGGACACTTTCAAGTACCTTAACATCCTTTTTACACTGTGGAGCCCAGAACTGTACACCATATTCTAGGTGAGGCCACACCAGTGCTAAATATAATACAAGAATCACCTCTTTTGGCCAACTGGATATGCTGTGTTTAATGCACCCCAAAATGTGATTTGTCCACTTGGCTGCAAGGGCACACTGCTGACTCATGTTAAGCCTACTGTCAACAAACACCCCCAGATCCCTTTCTTCTGAGCATCTCTCCAGCCATTCATCTCCCAGTCTGTACTTTTTTCCTGCATTACTCCATCCCAAGTGCAGAACCCATAACTGACCTTTGTTGAACTTCACATTCTTGATGATTGCCCAGTGCTCTAATATGTCTAGATCCCTCTCTGCAAGTCCCTCCGGAGCACCCCCCAGTCAACAGCACCTCCCAGTCAACAGCACCTCCCAGTTTAGTATCATCAGCTAAAAAAGGAGTTCTAAGCAGACTCAAGGCTGAGGATGAAGGAGTCCACCATAAACTGCATTCTTTTCCTGCTAAATGACTTCAGGCACTGATGAATCAGATTACATCCCTCATTTTTCTCCTTAACAAATATTGTTGACATAAAGATTCAGAAGAATAATGTATAGGCAAAAGTAAGACCTGAGTAAAGGGAATGAAACTAAGCTTTTTTCTTTGTTCGTTTTAGATTTTTCTTACAGTTTCTTACAGAACTAGGAGTGTTGTCACCAGAAGCCACTTGCATTTATAATATTATTAACAGTTTTATTTTGATTGGATTGTTAACACTTGAACTAGACTAGTAATATTACCTCCACATGCAAGCTCTGATTTCTTTTGCCCAGAACAAGCTTAATACTTCGTCCACCCCTTAGCTCGGTTTGGTCAAACAAGGTGTGGAAACTTTAAAAAGAGATGATGATGGGTTTTCATAGTACAAGGACTGCATCCTCATTAATGAGTTGTTTTCAGGGAATTACTTCAAAATATTCAGTTAGGAATAGATCCAGTATTATGTCAAAAAGTTTAGTATAGCAGGTAGGCAAAATACAGAAGTACCTGATTGTTAGCATACAGAAACTGTCCTGTGACTTCTATAAATTGACCCAATTGCCATAACAGGCAGAGGTCAATAGATCAGTTGCTGGATTTGGCTTCTTGAACCCCTGAGCAACTATATTTATATAAATCAGTCTACCAAATTGTATTATTAATATACACCCAATTTTCTAGCATGAATTCATTTTAGCTCAGGTTAATATGAAGCTTTATCCTAAAGCATTATTATAAATATAACCATATTTTGGTTAATTATCTCTGAAAACAATCTAGTTAACTAGCTCAATCATCTTAAAATGTAATTAGCAGGGGAAAAAAAAAAAGGTTTTCTTTTGTTTTCTTTTTAACATGAAAAAAGTATAAGCAGTGCAATCATTTTGCAATAGTAAAGGCGGAAGGAGTTTACAATTCATTCCTAGAATCACAAAGGGTAATTTTATTAAGCCATACCACCAGCATTTAAAAAATTATCATTCCTTCTCATGGAATTATATTTCCTCCAAAACTTGGCATCTAGTTTTGAAGGCAATTTTATTTAGTTGGGACACCACACATGCAAATATTCTTATTTCTCCCAGTGGTGAAAAAAGAAAGAAATCAGAAAGAAAAGTAAAACAAGAATTTGTCTCAAGGTGATTTGCAACCTATGTGATAGAAGATGACCCCTTTATTTAAATATCACAAATTTGCAAAGCCAACAAAATACTGTTGAAATGAACTATCAGCAGTTAATATGCTGAGAATGTTGTTCATTCAATTTTGTTGTAATTAATAGTATGTTTGATTTATATATGTCATTATATGTTTTTTGCTGTTAAATTTACATCTTCCTTCATGAAGGCAATTCATCTTAAAAAGATTTTTTAATATTTTAATTTCATAAAGTGAGGATTCTAAACTGAAGTGACAAATTACTGAAGCCATATCACAAACATAATCTTCCATTATGAACACAAAGAACTTAATGCAAAATTATTTCTACTCATATACTGAGCTATATCTACTCTTTTATTATTATTAATAATATGTTTATATTCACAAAATAATTTCATTACAAAAAAATTCGTGACATATAGATTTTAATTTTTGCTGAGTAAACTGTCATGGAAGTTTTGCTTCTTCTAGTTCCAAAGATTTATTTATTATATTTCAAAATTTGATAATCACTTACAGTATCTTTCTACTCAGAAAAACACCTTTTTCAAGTTAGCATTTTAGATTTGGCTTTTTCTCTTCTACATCAAATGTACTTGTTTTAAATGTGATTTTGTTTCTACCTGGTAGTTTTCTATTTCTATTTATAAAAATCTATAGTATTAACATTGTACATGCAGACCCTAATAACTGAACAATTTATATAATTTTGTCAGCAACGGAGAGCATTCAGTTCTTGACAAGGAAGCTGGAATGCTGACAGTAATGGATTCCAGAGTGGTCTTGCACAGGATGTGAAGGGAATTCAGTTGCTATGAGATATTTTTAACATTTGAATATGTAAGCCACATTTCTGGGAGAAAAAATAATAGATTAAGAGATTAAGAGATTAAGAAATCAGTCGAGGGGGGAGAGGGGGAGTAGTAGTATAAATTACATATTTTCTATGTTTTCAGATATAAACTTTATATTGAAAGTCTGGGTAGTATATAAGAGGCATGCTAACAGACTTACCATCAAATATTTTTTGAAGTTATTCACATTATTATGTATGATACAAAACATTTAAATGTACTAAAATATTTTCTGTGCAATTTTTTGTTTGTTTTTACAAGGAAATTATACTCTGAAGAGAAATAGGGAACTAATATTTCCATGCTTATAATGCCTTGAGGTTTGATTCCTTTCTAATATATTCTGAAAAGTCAGAATGATGATATTCAATAAACCAACCCCATCCAACTGTATGTCTTGTTAAGGGAACAGAGTGACTTCCATTGCTATATTCAGTTTTCAGATCACCACAGATACTGCAAACTTTAGGTTTCTACATTCATAAAGGCTGACTGAACAGAAACTTTAATTAGACTAGCAACTATTTGAATACTGCTATAAATAATATTCCAAATAATAGCTAATAAAATAATGACCATTGATTAATATAACTTCTCTCATCAGCTTAACTGCACAAAAAAGGATCTCTTACTGACAATTAAAAACATTTTAAAACATTAAAAACATTTATGATTAAAAACATTTATGTACACTGGGAAACTGTTTTTACTAATTTCAAAATTAAATGCTCATTACAATCACATGGTGGTGCCATATTACAAAATAGAGCTGCTTTTATAGAGGAATAGCTCATGCCCTTCTTGCTTGTGGTTGAAGGTAGCTGGCTACTGTTTGCATGCATTGAGGAATCCTAAGCAGAAGCACAATGCTTTGCAAGTGAATAGCAGATGGCAAATGCAATCATTCAAAAGATTCATGTAGTATCACCCCATGCTAACTTGGTAAGAAGATAATTTTGTGTCCTGATTTTGGGATCTGTTTTCCTCAGATATTTCTCTTAGGTCACTGTAGTCCAGATCACAGCATGACCAGGTGTGGGCCATGCTTCAGGCATTAGAAGAAACATTCAGTACTTGTTTAACAAAGCCTTGTGAAAATGGAAGACACTTGTCACTAGCTTGGTTGTAAAAGGTGGAAGGAATTGCCTTCCACGGTATACCCTGACAGGGTCCTAGGCATGTCCCTCTGCTTCTGGGGATTTGGCTACTGCACTCAAGGCAAAGTATTTGTCCAGCTAGGTTCAAGGGCAGGTGGTAAGATCTGTTGTGGAGAAAGAGCCTCAGCAAGGGTCTGTTCCTCCTTCTCACAGGAGCTTCTATTAAGCTGAGGTTCCTCACAAGCTACAACTCCTGCCACATTGCAGCCCTGCCCTGCCCAGCCACGGGACTTGCTGATCTTGACCCACACCTATATGCTGACATCCCACTTCAGTCTCGGCCCATCTCCACAGCCCTGCCCAGCGATCCAGTTTTCCTCACTGGGCCTGGTTGTGACCTCCCCAAGTCAACATCTTTGCCTGGCCTTAGCCTGCCCTGTGGAAGTGCCTGACAACGCAGACTGTGGCTGCTCCCTGGCTGGGGTGGTGTGACTGGTACTGGCTGTGATGCCCTGCCAGTACCCATGGGGACCCTTGCAGTCCTTGGCTGCAGGTCCCGAGCCCCAAGGGTAGCTGCTGGCCCATGCAGCACCCTGTTTGCTCACATTCCCCTCACCCATGTTCAGGGCAATATCTGATTCAAGAAGTGATGGTGCTTGGGTGACTAAAAAGATACCATGAGCAAAAATGCTTGTTTTAGAAAATACGTGGAATGTCACCAATGTGATGATTAAACATTTTGAATTCTAGCATATTACCCATATGGCCAGCAGAGGTGGACAAGTAGGGAGTATTGTGAAGCAAAGAGAGCGAAGAGGGTTCTGTCAGCTGCTTCAACCCAGGACTGCTCCTGCCCAGCCACTGGGACCCAGCCCAATGCCCAGGGACCCGGGGACTGTGCCTGGGCTGGAGGACGTGGCTGCTGCTTTCCATTTGGCAGGTCCAACTGGTAGCAAAGCTAAGCACATATCTGAGACACACAGAGACAGAATACAAACACAATGAAACACAAAGGCTGCCCTAGGCATGGACTTGGACAGCATTTACACACAGGACTCACAGACGTGTAGAGACACACAGCTGAGACTCCTTCTTCCTCTCTGATTTGTAGAGATGGAAGTTCATTAATGAAGGCACACATAGAGCATTCTATAGGTCCACAAGCACCCACAAATTTAGAGATCATTCCAGCATGATGCACAGCCCCTCAGTCCACCCAGCACCTCTGCCCAGACCCCAAGCCCTCTTCATGGGGTGCCTACTCACTAGCTAGTCCAGCTTGACACTTGCTGTAAACACACACACTCCTCTCATGCACACCACATTTGCAAGTTCCCCTGAGTTTACCAGTATGGACTCACTGCCCACCTAATATCCCAGCCTGGAGCTGAGGCCCCCGCTACTTACCAGTTGGTCCAGCTTGAAGTTTGCTTGTTACTACACATACACACCCCATGTACACCAGGTTTGGGTATGATGCAGACACTCATGCCCACTGCTGCCAGCAGCTGGCACCAGGCACATGGGCTCTGACCCATGGCCACCCTCCATCTCCTGGTGCAGAACCCACACTCACCTCAGTTGTGGCAGTTCCCCCAAGTAGCTGGTTTGGAAACACACACCACTCCCACTCCAGCTGCTGGAAGTAGAAGACATGCCTTAGCAGGTAGAACACTACTTGTTCCAGTAGCTGGGACCACAGGCCAGGGGTAACTGCCACACAACCACACCCAGGTCTGACTCATAGCTGGCAAGTAGTCCTTGCAGTACACATAACACGCAGGACAGAGTGTGAATATGTAGAGAGAGAGTTAAAAGATTTAACGAGAAGAGATAGAAGACAGGACAGGCAGCAGTGATCAGGCACAAGGCTCAGTCAGACAAGCATTCTGACTGGACCTGCTTTACATGCAACCAGCCCTTTTATACCCTTTCTATCTATCCCCCCTTCGTTGTTCCTCCTGCTACCTTCCCCCTGCACACCCCCCCCATGGGTTTGTCAAACTCTGCAGTTTCTGTACCCTCCCAGCCTGGACCCCCTTGGTTCACAATCTTATCAGTTGCCAAGGTTCATCCTTCCTGGAAGTGACACCTGTAGCTTGTTAGCCCACAAATTAGTGTGACTGGGAGGTTTATTTCTTGTGATTGTCTCTTGCCTTAGAAGTCCTCAATCAGATACCCCTGCTGGCATAAGAAATCGTCACATGCTCATAAATTAGTGTGACTGTTCATACTTGGTTCCCATCACTGCTTCATTTGATATTATTCATTGTTGTCTTTCAACCACTCTTTCTTGGAGCAACTCTTGAAGCAGAGAAAAGAAGAAGGAAAATGTAACTTCTTTACTTTTTTGTTTGTTAGTTTTTTTTTTTTTTTAGTAAATGTTTGGAGATTCACCCTGAAGAAAACCTTGATATGGTACCATACTAATGTTTCTATGGGAATGTTGTGGTTTAACCCGGTCGGCAGTTGTTTAGTATGACGTCAGATGGTATGGAATACCCCTTTGGCCAGTTTGGGTCAGCTGTCCTGGGTCTGTCCCCTCCCAGCTCCTGCTGCACCCCCAGCCTGCTTGCTGGCAGGACAGAGCGAGAAGCCGAAAAGTCCTTGGCCTGGTGTAACCACTGCTCTGCAACAATTAAAACATCAGCATGTTATCAGCGCTCTTCTCATCCTAATCCAAAACATAGCACCCTACCAGCTACTATGAGGGAAAATTAACTCTGTCCTAACTAAAACCAGGACAGGGAATTTTGCGTAGAATAGGCATCCTTCATATTGTTGATCTACAGTATATTTCTAACTGGAAAAAAGGTATGAATACAACTCACTGACAAATACACCATAGTTGTGTCCATTTGAACACAAGCTGCCTATCTTCTGCTAAAAAATCATACTTGTGAACTCTTCAGGTCACAGAGGACTGCTAGGTTCAGCTTTCTACATGAAACAGGCCAAAAGTTATAATCCTGCTACCTCTGTATTGGAAACTATAATAAATCATTAATGAAAATATTTTTTCTGATGAGTGAATATTTAAGAATGCATCCTCTGTCTGCTAGCTCATTTTAATGAAAGTCCCTTGTGTTGAAATGTATACTTAATTTGTCATTTGAATTTGACTGGTTTAGTTCAGCTCTGAAATCTATTTCAGGTAGTTCGAAGACATACTTTGGTGGAAGTCATCTAGAGGATGACCATGGCATTTGACATCCATTTGACATCTCTCACGGCCAGTAGATGGACACCATTTAATTAAAGCAAAATTGCATGTAGCAAGTATGCTTCTCACATGAAACAGGTAAAAACCATATTTTTTTTACTACTACTTTTTGTTTGTTTGTTTGTTTTGTTTTATTTTGTTTTGTTTTGTTATGCTTTTCCCCACTAATATATGTTGTACAGGCTATAAGGGTATAATGTAGGTAATTTTAAATTAAACAAGCAAAAGTAACATTTTCCATCATGCAGTGAAAAACATGAGTCTGAAACACACCTCGACCTTTATGTTTTTCATACCAAATAAAGCATCATATTACAACTGTGTGTTATATCTAGTTCTCATGAAGAATATGAGATAGCAAATAAAACAGCACATCATATAATGCTGAGGCATAGGATGTACAGTAATGCAGAGAAATATTGAAGTAACACACATATGAACTAAGTTCTTTAGACAATTCTTTATTTTATAGAAATTATTCTTATTCTTAATGGAGTTCCAGTCTCCCCAGACATAATCACTGCTTATTTTTGGACTCTTCAACATATGTAATCATGAAAATTTCCTGACACCAAAAGTGGGTATTTAAAAACTCCCACAAGAAAAATAAATCAGTGATTAAGTAAAGCAAAACAAAACAAACAAACAAACAAAAGCACATGTAAACTTCTAAATGATGCAGTGTGACAATGAAGTTACATGTCTAAGTCAATGAATCCTTTTGGTTAAAGATGAGCACCTCCTGCATCATAACATGTCTTTTCTCATCTTACAATGTAAATAACATGTGACATCTTTGGACTTTCCAAAGATGCCCATCTACTCATTTGCCATTGAAGCATACAAATATCTTTGGAGGTGCCTTACAAGCTTGATTATTTCCTCTGTAGGAAGGCATCAACAGCTCTTTAGTATATGCTTTTATGGCCCATTTAATTATTTTCATCTGTAGTTGGATGATTCCTCTGTTAGTGACAGTGAAATTACAGCACCAGATGCCGATAGAGAAAAGGATTCTACCTTGTCCATCACTGAACAGATGCATGTTCTGAAATTTTCAGAGATCCTGACTGAGCCTCTTGTTCTAGAGGCCAAAGGCAGATGATGTTCTACCAAATTGTTTGAAGTCTGTTAGGTCTCTTTGGAAAGCAGCAAGGGAAAAGGACATGCCATAAATCTGGCAAACCAGCAATTCAGAAAATCCTTTGAATTACTAACATTTAAATATGAATGCTACTATGTGTGATTCTTCAGATAAGGATAACATATCACAGAATCACAGAATCATCCAGGTTGGAAGAGACCTCCAAGATCACGCAGTCCAACCTCTGACCTAGCATTAACAAGTCCTCCACTAAACCATATCACTAAACTAATACATAAGCTATATACATGAGTACAGAATACATTAAAATATTAAAAATAATAATAAAAAGAATGGCAACTAGAAATGTTAAAATGAGCAGAAATTCTTTAATTTGAAAATGTAACACAGGCAGTACAGAAAATAATCAGAAATAATAATTGGGGAAAAGGTTGCTTTTATTGTGGCAGTGACTATCTGTTAGAACCTATAAAACATGAGGGAAAAAAAAAAGAAAAAAAAAGTATTACGGAAATCTCAAATAATACCAGTTAAACACTTTGTAATATTTAAAGTTTAGAAAGAAATGTTACTCACACATAACTGAAAAGCAGAGGTATATGTTGTTAGTCAATGTCTCCATTAGAGCTAATTTATTGAGCTTTTTGAAGACCCAAGACCCATCTCTTGCCCAATGCCTCTCTGCTTCTTGATATTTTAGTTGTACCAAATGCATTATGGATAAATACCCTAATGCTGATTATTGATTATGACATAAAAGTCATTTACAATTTGGGACTGGATTTATAAATCATTGGAAGATTATTTATGATGATGTTGGTTATTGATGCTATTGTACTGTTTAAATGCAGAACAGCTCCTGCATTGAATCTGTGCTAAATAGGCCTCGAAGGTTATGTTATCCATTCAATAATTCAGTGCAGTCGCCTTATGAACTGTATTTTAACTACAATTTTTAGATTTCTGAACCTCCTTCAGATCCTAGTTTCATTTTCACTGTTCAGTTACACATATAGATATCTATCAGGCATACATTTACCAAAACCTGGAATTTCTTTGGAAGGGTCACAGATCATTTGAAATCTTTTAATATCTCAACATTTTTTTAGGACAGAGGCTAATACTGATTTTGTTTGATACCTCATGACCTTTTCAAAGCTCTTTCTTTGTCTCTGCCTTTCTATTCTTTGGTGTGAGCTAGCTGCAAGCAAATATGAGCAAGTACTTGAAAATGGCTATATGCAGTAGCCAAATAGCTGGGTGTAATGTTTCATTGAAAATGTATAAACAAGAATTCTTCTCACAGATGTGCCAATCCTTTTAAAAGAAATATGTGTGTTTTTAAACACACATACATTTATTCCAGGCACAAGAATCCTTCTGGGCAAGCGAAGGAGATACACCACAATGAGATTTTGTTTCTGTGCTGCTGCTGTTCTCTCTAAGTCATGTTGAGGTGACTGGATTTTGAGCTTTATTCATTCAAAATGTTTTCAGCTACCATGTCAGTTAGCTTTGTCTCTAGCAGGAAGAAATGTTTTCTTTTTTGGTCAGAAGGAAGGTACACTAGCATTTAATTTGTGGAGTCCATTTACAGTGTCAAATGGTGGAGATTAGGATCCTGAAGGCACTGAGGAGTTGGGCACACAGCAACTTCACAGCCCTGGACTTCAGGAGAGCAGACTGTAGCCTCTTCAAGGATCTGTTTGGTAGAGGAATGTGGGATAAAGCCCTGGAGGAAAGAGGGGCCCAGAAAAGCTTGTTAACATTCAAGGATCATCTCCTCCAAGCTCAAGAGTGATGCATCTCAACAAAGAAGTCAGGCAAAAATGCCAGGAGGACTACATGGATGAAAAATGAGATTCTAGCTAAAATAATTCAGGAAAATAAGGCCTACAGAAGGTAGAAGCTAGGACAGGTAGCCTGGGAGGAATACAGAGAAATTGCATGAGCAGTCAGGGATCAGTCTAGGAAAGCTAAAGCCCCAGAATTAAATTTGGCCATGGACATCAAGGGCAACAAGAAAGGTTTATATAGGTACATCAGTGATAAAAGGAAGACTAAAGAAAATGTGAGCCCTCTCTTGAAGGATACGGGCTACCTGGGACATGGAGAAGGTTGAGGTCCTCAATGACTTTTTTCCCTCAGTCTTCAACAGCTAGTGCTCTAGCCAAACAGTTCAAGTGCCAGAAGAGAAAGACAGGGGCTGGGAGAATGAAGAACCGCCCACTGTCAGGGAAGATCAGGTTCAAGTCCATCTAAGGAACCTGAAAATGCACAAGTCCATGGGACCTGATGAGATGTATCCATGTGTTCTGAAGGAACTGGCAGATGAAATCCATCATATTTGAGAAGAATGGCCGCTCAGTGAAGTACCCACTGATTGGAAGAGGGGAAACAAAACACCCATTTTTAAAAAGTGAAAAAAGGAAGACCTGGGGAACTACAGGCCAGTCAATCTCACCTCTGTGCTCAGAAAGATCTTGGACCAGATGCTGCTGGAAACTATGCTAAGGCACATGGAAAATAAGGAGGTGATTGGTAACAGCCAACATGGCTTCACTAAGGACAGATGGGGCCTGACAAATCTGGTGGCCTTCTATGATGGGGTTACAGCATTGGTGGATAGGGGAAGAGCAACTGACATCATCTACCTGGACTTGTGCAAAGCATCTGACACTGTTACGCATGATATCCTTGTCTGTAAATTGGAAAGACATGGATTTGATGGGTAGGCCATTCAGTGGGTAAGGAATTGGCTGGATGGTCACATTCAAAGATTTGTGGTCAATGGCTTAATGTCCAAGTGGAGATCAGTAACGAGTGGTGTTCTTCAAGGTTCAGTATTGGACTGGTGCTGTTTAACATCTTTGTTGGTGACATGGACAGTGGGACTGAGCAAGTCCCTGCAAGTTTGCCAATGACAAACTCTGAAAGTTTGCCAATGACAAAAGGTGGCCTGCAAGAAAACGGGAGAGGACTCTTTGTCAGGAAGTGTAGTGATAGGACAAGGGCTAATGGTGCTAAAGTAAAAATGGTAGATTTAGATTAGATAAAAGGAAAAAAAGAATCTTAACTCAGAGTGTGGCAAGACACTGAAACAGCTTGGCCAGGGAAGCTGTGGATTCACCATACCTGGAAGTGTTTAAGGCCACGTTGGATGAGACTTTGAGCAGCCTGCTCTAGTGGAATGTTTTCCTGCCCATGGTAAGGAGGGTTGGGACTAGATGATCTTTAAGAACCCTTCCAACCCAAACCATTCTATGTTTCTATGATTCCATGATTCTAAGATTCTATGAGTTTGTATTTAGGTGGAGCTTTTCAGGAACAAAAAGGCAGAAATACATTGTAGATTAATTTTTAATTAATCTGTACTTCATTTAAAAATATCAAAACCAAAATGTTAGGTATATAAGACAGTCAGATTTTATCTAGTGCTAAGCAAAAATCAGTCTTTCAGAAATGATTAGTATGTATCTTTTTTTTTTTTCTTGAAGTTTCAGTTTTAAATACCCTTTAAAAAACTTTTACTTGAACTTCAAGACCTTGTCTTCAAGTTATGCTTATTGAAGATATAATAGTAGTAAGACTAATGTGCTGACTCCTGAGATCTCATCATAAGATTTTAATGGCAGGTTGGCATGTAAATCCTACTGCCAAACATAGTAAATCAAAGTAATATCCTAATCAGCCATGGTGAAGGACAGTTCTTGTCCATGGTTAATTCAGACGTCTTCTTCCAATATTTTCAAACTGAGACTCATTATAGTACAATAATTGAGCATTGTGATTATAGTGTTTTGTGGAAAACGACATCTGCAAAGTAGCTGAATTAACAAATAAGTTCTGTCAGCAAGAATCAAAACAAAAAGAAGAAAAAGAAACTAAGGCAGACAGAATTTAACATGGAAGGTGCAATGTGAAATCTTTATATTGTGTCAGAAAAAGGGAAAGTGCTCAGAGAAACAGACTTTTCCTTATTTTGATAATATGCCAAGTTCTGTTCTTGAGGATATAGCAGAGTTGTCATATAATTTTTACAAAGAATGAAAGCACATGGAATTAAGAGAAACCAAAATTTCTGTTATTGTACATTTTCTATTTTACCCCATGAGTCAATACAGTACTCTTAAATGAACTTCAGTGTCCCAAGTACACCAAATCCATTTAAACCTGATTTATCCAAACATTCTTTAGCAGATTTTTGTTTAATTTGATACTGACAGTTCCCCAAGTGACGTTCACTCCAGTTACTTTACTTTTATGATATTATATATCCCCCAAACCAAGAGTCAAATCATACCTAGTGACCTGATTTCAAAGTGTTTCACCAAGCTTGAAAAGCATTATGTGTACAAAGATCGGGTCCCTCTATGGCGTTGTATTTTCTTTCTTTGTTATTAGACATTTTCTGTGTATTTCCCTGAGCTTTTTTGATGAATACAATTTGATATTCTCTTTCTGTCTTTTCATTCTCTTTTGTTTATGACTTTAACAAGCAATGTGTTTATGACTTTAATGTGTTTATTACAATGTGTTTATGACTTCCGTTTATGACTTTAACAAGCAAATTTTTATCCCTTGTAAACTCACTATTTTCATTCTTTTGTGTTTTCTTTCTTGTGTTGCCTTTCTAATGTAAGTTTTATTCTGTTACATTCTTTGTGGCCCTAGCACCATGTGCTTTTTTGTTTGTTGTTGTTGTTGTTGTTGTTTTTCACCAGCCACCTTCCACTGATGAATGTTAACACTTCCTTCTACCATATATTCTTTGGTAGGTGCCTGCAGTTCTTACTCATACAGAATTCCCAGTGAAAGTTAGAGTCACACCTAGACTCCTCGCTAAGAAGGAGTTTAGAATGCAAGAGGCTTCATTCTGAACCTTGTGACTCAACAGGAGGGTCTCCTGGATAAGTATGTTTAACCCTGTACTCTATGTCATAAATAACTGAGTGTACCTTGCCATCAAATCTTGTTAAGTTGCTTCTTATTTAGAATCAAACTTTGTTAAATTGCTATAGTATATGAATAAAACATATCACTGCTTCTCTCTTTTGAGTGAAGTACATTATTCTTTCCACAACAATTCTACTTACCTGATGAGTGAAAAGGCAGGATGATGAGAATCGCATGCAAAAATTGAATGAACATGAAATAATTGTAGACAGAACACACAAGTCAGTTCAGTGTTTCATAGTGGTATAGCAAAGAATAATGAAAGATGGGATAAAGAAATATAGCCATGCCTAGAAATACTCTTTATTGATAATCCAGCTAAATATGCTATCTAACAGAACAAGGATAGCCAGTCAATGAATAATTTAAAATTGGATTTATCAAAATGCTTGAGAATATGAAGTATGTTGCCATCCTTCATTGGTATGTGAGGGAGTAAATGACCTACAAAAATTTGATGCGTTTTTTTCCTTAGTACTGATTTTTACTGAAGAATTATCCCAATTATCCCTTATTGAAGCAGTTACCAGTGTCATTAACAAAATGAGTTTTCTAGCCAAATGTGCATGTTAGAAAAATAATAATAATAAAACAACAACAACAACAAAAAACACACAACTTTTCATTCATGCTAAATAATTCAGAGGATAAATCTGCTATTAACAAGTCACTCCTAGGTTTTGTGTAAAAACATTTTCTGGATAAGAAAAATGTAAAAAAAAATAACAGAATTTTAACATAAAAGCACAATATAGTGTATTTCACTGCCAAAATATGATTTAATTTCTCACAATCAATGAAAGTCAAATATATGCATGAGTTAAAAGGCATAATAAAAACAGCTTTGTATCTAGGAGAAGGATAAATTGTTCAACCTAAAGTCCCTGTGTAACCACATTTATTTGCTTTAAGGAAGATTTTTTTTTTTAATTATTATTTTTCCTTCTGTAATTCAGAGAGAGGGATCAACTAAATGTAGAATAAGATGTACATGAGCTGCAGTATACTTGAGGATCTTTGTAGTTGGTGGGGAAATAAAAAAAATTAAAAAAAGTTGGCTAGGTGGGCTAATCAGAGAAGGAAATAAAAGTATTTAGAAGATCTGAGAAAGAAGAATGAAATATTTTTCAAAATCCTTCCATCTAAGGATATTCCCAGATTAAAACTTGATTAAAACCTCAAACATTAAAGCCTGGTCTTCTTTCTATTAGAAACATTTTTTGACAAATAATCTGATTTACACTAGAATATTTTTATTTCCTTGATTGAAATAAGCCTGCCTGTATATGGCAGGGAAAGCTTCCCTTTGAATTCAGCTGAGAAAAATCTTGTTCCTATTTCTCTGTGAATTGGCCAAAATGCACGAGAATGGTAAATTTAGAAGGAAATTAAAGAGTGAGAAATCAACAGACACTTTCTACAATCACTTGGTCTCATTTCTTCTGGCTGTCCAGCTACCATCCTTCACACAACTGGAAAAGAATTGATAAGCTGCTGCAATACTACAGCAACAACTGCAGGATGAAGTTCATTGTGAGAAATGTATCACTGTGAATTTGGCTCCAGAACTACATCGTCCTGAGTGAAGATGTGATTTAAAAAAAAAAAAAAAAAAAGACAATATTTACCTGTGGAGAAAGGTAATGTATTCTACCTACATGACACTGACAAGAGAAATACTTGAAAGATGCATACAATTAGGCATACAGAAACAGAAGTGACTACCAAGGTCATTGAATTCAGAATTTTGCTATTCAGTGTGCTATATAATTGGAATTTAATCCTGAAGAGAAGGAAGAATAACCCAGTCTGCATACATTCACACACTACAAAACACAAAATGTTCCCCAGACCTCTGTCACAACACTAAGACCTCTACTACTTGAAACACAAATATTGTAAAGCACTGGAGGGAGGGAGTAGGAGACATCAAAGGCAACATTATAAAAGGGATAAGAAAAACTTTTAAAAGCCTCAGAAAAGTGCCTCTAGAGTATTTTGTGGACTGATTAATACACTTTCTAATAAGAAATGCAAGGAAATCACTATATAGTCTGTTGCAAAGAAGATTAAAAAGCAACTTGATCACAACCCCATGAGACGCTATTCTATAATAGTTATTTAATTTGGTAGACAAAAGCATAACAAGATCCAATTACTAGGAATTAGGAAATTCTGACTTGAAATAAGCTTCAGATTTTTAACTCTAAATGTTAATCACGAATAGCTAAAAATAGTTAATCATGAATAGCTTTCTGGGAAGGGAAGAAGGGGAGAAAGGAAGGGAGAAAGAAAGGAAGGAAGAAAGGAGGAAAGTGAGAAAGGAAGGAGGCCAGGAGAACTGGTGCAATTTGCACTTTTGATCATTGTTGAAGTTGTAAGCAAAAGTAAATAGCAGAGTTAATATAACAGCCCTTTAAGACTAGTATGATTCTTCTGACCTCAAAATGTCTGAGATGACCACAATGCCTGCACAATGACTCTCTTGGCTAATCACTTCTCCCCAAACAAATAACTGTTGTTACTAAACTCCCCAAACAATTTAATATGTTGACTTGCAAATATTATTCTCTCAAATATGCCAAATATTTGTGTGATGTTTTTACAACAAAAAGCAGAATTTAAGCTAAGTAACAGCCTTTATAGACATATATGCAAAGTCTTACAAAACTGTTGACCAGTAACTTAAAGCAGACACCAGCCTGCTTTTAAAAGAGGAAAACATTTAAAAACTGTAAATCAAAAAAAAAAAAAACCAAAAACATCAACAACAAAAAACTCAAATACCTGCTGGAAGCTATATGTGGTTTTAATATGAGTGTAATTGCCAAGGTCTTCCATAAAAAGATCTGATATACACTTCAACGGCAGGCCAGCAGAGAGATGCTAACCTCATGCTGTAATCCCAGCTCACTACTGGCTGACGGGTGGAACTTTTATCCATGCCGAGTCAAAGGGAAATGAACTGTGAACATAAGAGCTCAGCAGAGCAGTTAAAGATGAAAAACAGAGGTGAGGGGAATACCAGGGGAATAAAATGCAATAATTTGGAGCAGAGGAATAGGCCAGGATAGCGATTAAAAACAGAATGGAAACACACTGAGTCTTTCTTGTGAATAGCGAGGGAGGAGAGTGATTACCAGGGGGCAGAATAGACAGTACTGGAAGGCAGAGTATCTTTTACAGTGTATTCAGGAGAACAGCACTGTTGTCAGGGTAGAAGAAGAACACAATGGATTTCCACTGAGTGTGGATGGAGTCACCTAATAGCTCAGATGAAGCATGGCTAAAGAACAGTAGGAATGTAGCCATCAACTCTTGAAACAGAATATTCAAGGATAAAATTACCTTGAGTTTCAGAGCAGCAGAGAGCTGTCTAAGACTTCAAAGTTTAATATCTTGAAGAAAGTTAAAACAAGGGATTACAAAGAAAGACCATGATCTTTGGCTTTGTCAAATTTCACATATTTTAGGTGTCCTAATAAAATGCGTCAGCAGCCTGAAGTTTCATACTTAGGATTTCAATGGAGGTTTTGTGTCTGCAAAACACAAATTTCTTATGAAGTCTTTTCTTCCATTAAAAAAAAAAAAAAAGAAAATTAAAACACAGATTTCTCAAAACTTCTTACTTCTTTCTTTCCCTCTTTCTTTTCCTTCTTTCCTTCTTTCCTTTTCTTTCTTTTTCTTTCTTTCTTTTTCTCTTCCTTCCTTCCTTCCTTCCTTCCTTCCTTCCTTCCTTCCTTCCTTCCTTCCTTCCTTTCCTTTCCTTCTTTCTTTCTTTCCTTCTTTCCTTTTCTTTCTTTCTTTCTTTCTTTCTTTTTCTCTTCCTTCCTTCCTTCCTTCCTTCCTTTCTTCCTTCCTTCCTTCCTTTCTTTCTTTTTCCCTTCCTTCCTTCCTTCCTTCCTTCCTTCCTTCCTTCCTTCCTTCCTTCCTTCCTTCCTTCCTTCCTTCCTTCCTTCCTTCCTTCCTTCCTTCCTTCCTTCCTTCCTTCCTTCCTTCCTTCCTTCCTTCCTTCCTTCCTTCTTCTTTCCTTCTTTCCTTCTGTTGTGGTTTAACCCGGCTGGCAGCTAAACACCACACAGCCGTTCGCTCACCCTCCCCCCTCCCTCTCTGGGATGGGGGAGAGAAACGGGAAAGTGAAGCCTGTGAGTTGAGATAAAGACAGTTTATTAAGACAGGAATATAATAATAACAATAATAATAATAATAGTGATAATGGTAATAGTATTAACAATAATAATGTGTAAGAAAACAAGTGATGCACAGTGCAATTGCTCACCACCCGCTGACCGATGCCCAGCCTATTCCCGAGCAGCCGGCCCCCCACCCCGGCCAGCCACCCCTATATATTGTTTAGCATGACGTCAGATGGTATGGAATACCCCTTTGGCCAGTTTGGGTCAGCTGTCCTGGGTCTGTCCCCTCCCAGCTCCTGCTGCACCCCCAGCCTGCTCGCTGGCAGGACAGAGCAAGAAGCCGAAAAGTCCTTGGCCTGGTGTAAACACTGCTCTGCAACAATTAAAACATCAGCATGTTATCAGCGCTCTTCTCATCCTAATCCAAAACATAGCACCCTACCAGCTACTATGAGCTACTTAACTCTGTCCTAACTGGAACCAGGACACCTTCTTTCCTTCTTTCCTTCTTTCTTTTTCACCTCACAAGTGCTGCATCTTATTACTCTAGCTGGGAAGTTCTTAGTCTGAAAAAAATATATTAAATGAGATCTGAAGTAATTGTATTTATTGATGTGCTCTGCTCATCTCTTTTCATTGTCCCTCATTTATATTGCAACTTCTTCTAAACATTAAGAAGAAAGCTAATTTTAGCCATATAATTATATATATATATATATTTTTAAGACAGCTCCCTGGCCACTACAGTTACCCTACAATTGTTTATAAATGCTCCCTACAGAAATACTTAACTTGTTGCTATTTAAAAAATAATATTGATAAATCCTTCTTTTCCTATCTACCAGAATATGTATATAACTTTCCATTAATATCACAATCAATTGTGAAAGTAGAGTAATTTTTTTCTAATATTTTTCTGAACAATAATTTGTTATTCTTACAGTTCTTGAAAAACTAAATAATGTAGTTCTATCAACTTTATCTGTACACTTAGGAATCTGAATATTTATATAGTTTTTCAAAATATTTAAAATTAAGTACAACCATTTAAATAATTTCTTCATCCCCTTAGTCTTATTATTATTTTTTAAAGTAACAAACAAACAAACAAAAAAAAACATATTAATTTATACAAACAAGAAAATGAAATTGGTTTGAACCAAGATGAACCAAGAGTGCTGGAAAGACTATAATTTTTATTCTTCTACGTATCAGTGCTTTGTTCTTTCATAATAACATGTTTTTTCCTACAGGAATAAATACAAAATATTAAAGACAAAATGGGAAAAAAAGAAAAAAAACACTAACATAAACCTATGACAAAATATTCTTGTATTATTAGCAGAAAAAAAATAAAATTGTGATTAATTTGTTCTGTTGAGTTTGACTTAAAACAGATTATGACTGCTCACCTGCTTTATGTTACTGAACTATTATGATTACAGAGTGACCTGAAATATTTGGTTGAATAGGTATTCACCAAAGATGCAGTTTTACATAACATGATACTATTCATATATTAAGGAATAGATGTCAATATTCTGCCTCCCCCTCCCTCCCCCCCCAAAAAAGGGGGGGGTATTTCCTTTCAAAAATTTCAGTTTTTCAAGATAAATTTACAACAGTAATTTAAACATTACTGAAAAAATACAGAAATTGGGACATTGCAACTCTTCATCACATTTAGCTAGCACTTAGGACATTAATATATAATGTGAGATATAATGTAAGATCTCCTGGTTTATAAGGCTAACTTGAACTCATTTGCTATTTCATTAGAGATTACCCTAACCATCCCATTGTAAATTATAATAAACGTTTTTTTTTCCCCCCTTCTCAAAAATAAATAAATAAATAAATAAATAAATAAATATCCAAATCAGAATAGTCAAGTAAGACAATAATAAATATACATTTATGCCTTCTGGTTTCTGAATATGGGTTAAATTAACTCTCTCACACACACACACAAATAAGTAAATAAATAAATAAATATTTAGACTTTTCACCTCCTGAATAACTGTGCTAACACTTTGACTTTGGTGTAACAAGTTCCATGACCTTGTCAGAGAGCAGAAAGAGCTCCTGCTTCTCACTCTAAGACACTTGTCAACAGTTCAGAGTGAGGCAGGTATTGAGGCAACTGTGTCTAGGGTGCCCTTTTCTTTGATGTTTCCTCTCGATTAGTTTAAGCAACCCTCATTTAGCAGATGGCTTGTCTAGATCCTTTTTCAGCATATGCTATATAAGAAGTCTAACTCTATCCTAATAAAGAAGGTGAGGCTAGAAGACAATTTAAACACTGTTTCAAAAGAATTCATTCTATTTAATTGTTAGCATGCTTCCAGAAGTGGTTTTGGCTTTTACCAGCTAGTGCTCTTCCAGATGATATTCAGGCAGTTTGGAGGACTGTGTACACCAGGACTTATTCCTCCCAGGCAGCACGGGTGACATCTCCCTATTTGCCGCAAGGTGAGAGGTTAGCTAATTGACTACAAGCTATGTTGCAGTTCCTGCCCTCAAGTCCAGGGAATGATCAAAGGCCATTTTTATTTTCTAGAAGAGACAATAATATCTATCTAAGTATTTTGGATTCCAGCATACTGCCTTCCTGAGCACCATGTACTTTGCTTTTTCCAGAGTTATCCCTTAGTGATTTTCAAGATGTTGCGAATATTTTCAGGCCAAATACACACTCTTTGAAGAAGTCTGGGCAAGACTCCAGGAACAGTACAGAAGAGAAAGCAGAATTACTCTCCTATCCTCAGACTTCATATCAACACTTGAACTTTTACAGTCCTCAAATTCACCTGATTACATAGTTCTCTAAGACGAATCTATCGTCAACAATGGATAATAAATGATTCCCTCCAGCCCAAAATTGAAATAAAGAGGTGAGTGATGAAATAATTAAGACTTAGAGCAAAGCAACAGATGTTCCTCTTTATGTAACAATTCAGAAAGACGCTTAATCATACGCCTAACATTAAGCATATACTTCAGTTTCATCAAACTCAATTGGACTTATGCATGTGTTAATATTAGATGAATAAAGATGGATCTACAGGCTAATTCAGACTGTGTGAGTTAAAGTATTATCATTCCAGTTGGCATCAAACTGATGGATCTTATTAGCAATATCCTGATAAAAAAAAAAAAATAATAATAATTAAAAAAAAAAAGTGTATTTAGTAAAAGTCCTATATTTTTCATTACTATAAGAAAATTAAAGAACAAAAAAATTCTGGGAGGCAGAATAAAGAAAAAAATAAGTAACCTAGCTCATTAGTGTAGTGGATATCTAATCTAATTCTTCATAGACTGGTAGTTTTAAAGTGAAATCTGTACCTAAGTTTTCACTATATTCATAGTTTTCATTACATTCATGTAATTAAAAAAAAAAAAAAAAAAAGTAAAATTTCACACTTTTATCTCCTCTGTATTTCCCTGAGTATGTTTTCTTCTGAATAAATAACCTGTTCCCATTTTTTCACTTTCATTGCAAATCATAAATATTAGAAAAATATTTGCTGAATGCATACACATTTTAGTTTTGAAACTATGATATGTTTTCATCCTGACAGCTCAAACCAAAAGGAAAAAAACAACCAAATAAACACCAAATAGACAAGACCCCCACACTTTGATTTACTTTAAAAATCAAGATAAAATATGTTATGTTGGCTTCTAATCTCATGTTTTTGATGTGTAGAGTTAATTAATCAATTTTAACCCATCAGAATGACAATTATATATTTTTTTCTTAAAATTTCTGTTATTACCATAAAATTGCTGTTTAATAAAGCAATTTAGTACAGAAAATCTTGTGAAAGTTTTTGCTATTAAGAGAAAATATAATCATAGAATCATAGAATATCCCGAGTTGGAAGGGACCCATAAGGATCATCAAGTCCAACTCCTGGCTCCACACAGGTCTGCCCAAAAGCTTAGACCATGTGACTAAGTGCACAGTCCAATCTCTTCTTAAATTCAGACAGGCTTGGTGCCGTGACTACATCCCTGGGGAGCCTGTTCCAGTGTGCGACCACCCTCTCGGTGAAGAACCTCTTCCTGACGTCTAGCCTAAACTTCCTGTGCCTCAGCTTAACACCGTTTCCACGGGTCCTGTCACTGGTGATAACGGAGAATAGGTCACCTGCCTCTCCACTCCCCCTTGCAAGGAAGTTGCAGACCGTGATGAGGTCCCCCCTCAGCCTCCTCTTCTCCAGGCTGAACAGGCCCAGTGACCTCAGCTGCTCCTCATATGTCTTCCCCTCTAGGCCCTTCACCATCTTTGTCGCCCTCCTCTGGACACTCTCCAACACTTTAATGTCCTTCTTGTACTGTGGTGCCCAGGACTGCACACAGTACTCGAAGTGAGGCCGCACCAGCGCAGAGTAGAGCGGGACAATCGCTTCCCTCGACTGACTAGCAATGCCGTGCTTGATGCATCCCAGGATACGGTTGGCCCTCCTGGCTGCCAGGGCACACTGCTGGCTCATATTCAACTCGCTGTCAACCACAACCCCCAGATCCCTCTCTGCGGGGCTGCTCCCCAGCGTCTCATCGCCCAGTCTGTACGTATAGCCAGGGTTGCCCCATCCCAGGTGCAGGACCTGGCACTTGCTTTTGTTAAACTTCATGTGGTTGGTGACTGCCCAGCTGTCCAGTCTGTCCAGATCTCTCTGCAAGGCCTTTCCACCCTCATCCGAGTCTACAACTCCTGCAAGTTTGGCGTCGTTGGCAAATTTGCTCAAAACACCTTCTAGTCCTACATCCAAGGCATTTATAAAAACATTGAAGAGGACTGGCCCTAAAATGGAGCCTTGAGGGACCCCACTAGCGACCATTCGCCAGCCAGATGTGGCCCCATTTACCACAACCCTTTGAGCCCTGCCCGTCAGCCAATTGCTCACCCATCGTATGATGTTTCTGTTTAGTTGTATGCTGGACATTTTGTCCAGCAGGATCCTATGGGAAACCGTGTCGAAAGCTTTGCTGAAGTCCAAAAAGATCACATCAGCTGGTTTCCCTTGATTGACTAGATGGGTGATCTTATCATAAAAAGAAATTAAATTTGTTAGTCAGGACCTACCCCTCATGAACCCATGTTGGCCTTGTCCCCCAGGTGCGCTTCAGTAAATTCAAGGATCATCCTCTCCATAATTTTACCAGGCACTGACGTGAGACTGACAGGCCTGTAATTGCGAGGGTCTTCTTTCTTACCCTTCTTGAAAATTGGCACAACATTTGCCAGCTTCCAGTCCAATGGGACCTCTCCAGATTCCCAAGATCATTGAAAAATAATTGAGAGAGGTCCCGCGATGACGTCAGCCAGCTCTTTAAGCACCCTGGGATGAATTCCATCCGGACCCATGGACTTGTATGGATCCAGGTGGAGCAGCAAATCCCGCACATGTTCAGGGTCGGTTGGGAGTTTGTCATTCCCACTGTCACGGTCCTCCAGCTCAGGGTACCCTGGGTCCCAAAGCCCATCATCAGTGTTGAAGACAGAGGCGAAGAAGGCGTTAAACGTCTCTGCTTTGCCTATGTCATTGTCTGTGAGGAGACCCTCCCCATCTAGTAGCAGACCTATGTTTTCTTTGGTTCTCCTTTTTCTGTTCACATATCTAAAAAAAACTTTTTTATTGTCTCCCACAGACATGGCCAGCTTCAACTCTAGTTGGGCTTTGGCCACACGAATTTTCTCCCTACAAGCATGAACAGCATCCCTGTATTCCTTCCTTGTCGCCTGGCCCTCCTTCTAGCAGCCATACACTTTCTTTTTTCACCTAAGCTCCAGTAGAAGTTTCCTGGTCAGCCAGGCCGGCCTTCTGCCCCGCCTGCCTGACTTCCAATATTTTGGAATCGCCTGATCCTGTGCTTTTAGGAGGCAGTGCTTAAGGACAGACCAGCACTGATGGACGCCAATGTCTTCAAAAGCAGTTTCCCAGGGGACCTTGCTGACTAGTTCCCTGAGCAGCCTGAAGTCTGGTTTCCCCATATCCAGGGCTGAAGTTTTGGTGACAGTTTTCCTTCTGTCACAATAAATTCTAAACTCAGCCACTTCATGGTCACTATGACCGAGACGGCCGCCAATTGCCACACATCCCCCACAAGACCCTCTCTGTTCTCCAGCAACAGATCTAGGAGGGCACCTTTCCTAGTTGGCTCCCTTAGCACCTGCACCAAGAAGTTATCATCTAGGTGCTTTATGAACCTCCTGGACTTGCTCGTGTCAGCCGTGTGGTGATCCCAGTTGATGTCTGGCAAGTTGAAATCCCCCATTAGGACAAGCGGTGTTGATCTTGAGGCATCTCTTAGTTCTGCAAAGAATGATTCATCAGCGTTGTCGTCCTGGCCAGGTGGTCTGTAATAGACTCCCACTCCCTTTATTTGTTCATCCCCTAATCCTTACCCAGAGGCTCTCAACTTTTCAATCGCCAGCTTGAAGTTCCACACAGTCCAGCCCATGCTTCATATACATTGCCACCCCACCACCTCGCCTACCCTGCCTGTCCCTTTTGAAGAGCCTGTAACCATCTATTGCAACGCACCAGCCACAGGACTCATCCCACTAGGTTTTGCTTATGCCAATGGTGTCGTAGCTGTGGGACTGGGCAAGACTTCTAGATCATCCATTTTATTCCTCATACTCTGTGAGTCTGTGTAGAAGCATTTCAAATGCACCTCCCTACACGCAGCACCTTGTGTAGCCGACCGAAGGGCCTCACAAGCACACAATCCCTCTGATTCTAGCACACCATCCCTTAGCTCATCACCGGTGGGCCTGGTTTTATCCCCTTCCCCCTTCGACTCTAGTTTAAAGCCCTATCTATCAGCCCTGCCAACTCCTGAGCAAAAATCCTCACCCCTCTCTGAGAGAGGCACATCCCATCTGGTGTCAGCAGGCCTGGTGTCGTATAGACCTTCCCATGATCAAAAAACCCAAAATTCTGCTCTTTGCACCAGCAGAAACACTAAGTATAGATGGAAATATGCTTTATGAATTGTGAATTCTCTTTTATTCTCTTCTCTATGTGAATTCTCTTTTATTCTCTTTTATTCTCTTTATGAATTGTGAATTCTCTTTTAACTGTAGAAAAGCTTAATCTAGCAATTGTTTATTGATTCACTGATTTATTTAACATCTTTGATAGTGACATAGACAGTGGAATTGAGTGCACCCTCAACATAAGCTGTGTGGTTTGGTCAACATGCTGGTAGGAAGAGATACCATCCAGAGGGACCTTGACAGGATTGAGAGATATGCCCATGCTAAACTCACGAAGTTTAAAATGTCCTGCACCTAGGCTGAGGTAATTCCAAGTGCAAATGCAGGCTGGGAGATGAATGGATAGGGAGCAGCCCTGCAGAGGAGTACTTGGCGGTATTGGTGGATGCAAAACTTCACATGATCTGGCAATGTGCACTTGCAGGCAAGAAAGCCAATCATATCCTGGGCTGCATCAAAAGAAGTGTAGCTAACAGGTCAAAGGAAATTCTGTCCCTCTACTCCACTTTTGTGAAACCCCACCTCGAATACTGTGTTCAGCTCTGGGGCCCCAAGCATAAGAAGGATGTGGCCCTGTTACAGCATGTAGAGAGGAGGGCCACAAAGATGATCAAAGGGTTGGAACACCTCTCACAGGTTGAGACAATTGGGTTTGTTTAGCCTGGAGAAGAGAAAGCTCTGGGGAGACCTTATAGCAGCCTTCTAGTATCTAAAGCAGGCCTACAGAAAAGCTGGGGAGGGACTTTGTTAGGGAGTGTAGTGATAAGACAAGGAGTAATGGAGTTAAACTACAAGAGGGTAGATTTATATTAGATGTTTGGTAGAAATTCTTTACCTAGAGAACACCTGTTTATCTGGGACAGGTTGCCCCACCCCTGGAAGTGTTCAAGGCCAGGTTGGATGGGACTTCGAGCAACCTGATCTAGTGGGAGGCATCCCTGACCATGGCAGGTGGGTTGGAATTAGATGATCTTCAAGGTCCCTTCCAACCCAAACCATTCTATGATTCTGTGATGATTCTATGTTTTAAATTATACCAATAAAGAAGTAGCACTGCAATAGAGATCAGATGCAGAAGCAGATTTAGGAAATAATTCTTTTTTCCCAGTTCAGCATCTTGCTGAACCACAGGACCATAAGGCTTTCCTTAAGGCCAAACAGTGATACTGTTTCTGTTGTAATCTGTTCAATCACTCTTGAGTGACTTTCATGGCACTTTAAGGAGAGTTTGGTTCTAAGAATTGCATAAAAATCTAATTAACTTTAGGTCAAAGAACATATGCCTTTCATATATTTTTATATGTAAAAAAAAAAAAAAAAAAACCCACACAAAACAACAAAAAGAAACATTTGGAGTTCTGGTATGCACATTATGTTATGTCAGTATACTCTGTGTTGGTCTGTTTGTACTGCCGATATATTTTTTTCTTGGTGCTGCATTATTTTATTAGTCAGAGTAGAAATTAACACCAGATGGTGTTTTGCAACTCCTATTAAGCTGGGGGGGGGAGGGTGAGGAAAGAAAAATTAAAACCGGTATTTTGTGGGTGGGTGTGAATGTCTGTGTGCTTTCCCATTTGAATGGTAAAGCAGATGATGACACTGACATTATATGATAGTGACATAACTGTAGAGCTGTGATTATCTGAAGATTGTGAGAGACACACAAAGCCTTTGGAAAATCAGAGGTAATGGGCTGCAGCTTCAATCATTCAGTGCTATGACCTCCTCTTCCAAATACTTCATTTACGCATTGAAGTCTTCCCATTAAATTGACACTGTAGATGACAAATTCTTTACAATGTATTTGAACATTGACAAATACAGAGCTTCAATTACGAAACTTTGTTATATTTAAATACTGCAATCATTAATAATTTGTGTATACACAGATTAAGACAATAAATTCAAAAGTATTAAAATCAATGGAAATGGAGTAATATTGTTGTAAAAGTTCTGTGAAATAGTTGTAGAAAATAAATAGTGTCCAACTGTAAAGTACAAATTTCTGTAACACAGTATGTGAAAAAAATTCTGCAAATAAAATCAGCCCATGGAGCTAACAGGAACGTTTTTCTCTTATACTAGCTGTTCAAAAGATGATTATGTATTTTATTATTTTCTTATACCTAGAGGTAGGTGATATATAGCTTAGTAAGGGTAGAAAACCACATTATTTCATTTCTGTTTGATTTCTCTTAGATAGAAACAAATATGCCCTCAGTGTTTGTCTCATTATCCTCTTTTTGATTTCATTGAGTAGTTTCATAATGTAATAATTCATATCAGAAAAATGATCTCTTTTGAAAATTGGCATTTTTAAGATGCATTTCCAAAGCTTTGGCACTTCAGTGGGACCCAGTAAACAGCTTCAGGAATTATGCATAATATACATAGTTGTTCTCTAGGATACTCTACATCACCTAAAGAAAGAAAAAAAAAGAAAAAAAAAAAAAAAGGAAAAAAGGAAAAAAGAAAAAAGAAAAAAGAGAAAAGAGAAAAAAAAAGAAAAAAGAAGAAAAAAAGAAAAAAGAAAAAAGAAAAAAGAAGAAAAAAAAGTCCTTTGAAAAAGTGAGTAGTGAGATGCTTGAAGACAGAAAATCTGAACTTAAGCTATCACAGTATATGAAAACTAAATAGAAGCAAAATAAATTGTTTTTATCTCCTTAAATACACACATTAATTTTCAAAAATAAGGTCTCATTTTGCTCTTCAAAACAACGTGAAATAGGAGATGCCAAGTTTAACATCCAAAAGGAACGGTCTCTTTTATTTTTCTTCATCCATGGACACTTTCTGTACTGTCTGTACAATGAGATTGTATTTTCATCCTTTGTATCTTCATTGCTTACCTCACAAACATGCTCAGTCTGAAATGTGTATGTGCACAATTGCATGTCAAGTATATGCAGTTATGTCAGGGGACAATCTTTGGAAATCTCAGGCCCAACCAGCAAACACTATGGCTATTCCTACAGTATTAAATAGTGCCAGCAAACACCCTATGAAACTGTTCAATTTACACATATACTCTTATCATAAATTTTGCCCCAGGCATCAGGGTACTCTCCTCACATAATAGTTGCATTTATTTTTCTCAGAAATACTTGAGTCTTCAAAACTAGTTATAAACAAAGACAAGCTGTAATGACCCTCTTTTTAATTGAATATTGAGAAAATTTCTGTATATATGAACACTTCAGTTGCTGGCTGGACTGATGTTATATTTCCCTGTTCATCTAGTCATAGAGTGATCTTCACCCTAAAGCTGAAATGGAGTCATAAATAAGCCTGATACTGGCAACATCTAGGTCTTTCAGAAACTTTACAACATTATGAGAAACTTAAATGAGAAAATTATACACAAGTACTAAAAATGGCATGCACAATGGCAATATCACGCATGTGTAGATAAAATAAATGTTTAGGTAAATGCTAAGACAGTTGACCAATGATAGTATTTCCTGTATAAATTTGATTAATTCTAAAACATATGAAATTATTCCTTAACGTTAATTAGTGCTTACCATACCCACAACTGATTGAAAATTATATAAAAATAGACAACTACAAAAAAAAAAAAAACTTAAATAAATAAATAAATAAAGATTAAAATGAATCCAGAAATGGAATCTTCTTATATCAAAAGTCTGGAAGGGGCTATGCATTCATTTCCAAGAAAATTGATTTGGGGTGTAAAACTGCTCTAGCATGATAATTAGAATCAATAAAATGGAAAGTCACTAGCACTGCTTCTGGGAAGAGTGGAATGCTTTTTATATTAAATGAAATCTCTGGTAATGGGCCATTTTTAAAATGTGTTCCGAAGAGACAGTATGTTTTATCTTTTGCAATGTGTAAGAAAATACTTTTCCTAAAGACAGGCAGACACTGCTGTCAATACCGATATAGAATATGCTGCAGTTTGCATTGGAAGATAAAACTGCTATCAAATATGATGTTTTAACAATAGAGAACAGATGTTCTGGAGAGTTCAAAGAGGTCAAAAAAAGTTCTCAACACAGTTTGTTCTATGATCAAACTCAGACTCACACATTATTCCATCTGAAGAATAAGTTTCAACTCATGTTTCTTCCTGTAACCGTGTAAGATGATAATGCCAAATTGAATGGGTTCTTATTCACTATAGAATGTTTGTCACCATTCAAGCACAGACCTGAAGTCCAGAGTTTTAGGTGATAGTCATCCTTTCAGGCTGCGGATTGGACATTCATTACCTATTCAGTACTCGTTAGCAGAGTACATGGCAACGTGACATTTATGAAGGAGTAACAGCTTCCTAAAAATTAACTAGTGATATGAATATAATTAGAAATCTTCCCATCTTACAGGCATGCACAAAGATGGGGTGACTGTGAATAAGGTCACTGATTGGGTGACTACCAAATATGAACAAGTACAGTTTAGCAACAACAACTCAGAGAAAGGATCATGAAATTCAGTGTGATAACAACAATTGGCCTGTACTTTGAGAATAAAACATTTTGTCAGAAAACAGATAATCATGTTCTCTACTTTCATCTGTAGTCTGACTCTGAAAATGTGATTGAGGACCAAAACTTGTCTGTCCAGAAAAGATAGATCATCTATTTGGTATATGGGAAAGGAAAATTCAAGAGAATCAAAAATGAAACTCTACTCTAAGAAACTTAACACAGAAGTTGGATCTGCTTTTTTGGATGTGACAACTCTACCACAAACTGAGGTCAGTAACACCAGGAATAAACCTTTCAAAAAAAAAAGTGGAGCATGTAAGGATTTGTGCAGTTCAAAGGAAAATTTCACTGATAAATCTGAAAGACAGAGACAACAAAATTTATACAGTATTAAAATGAAAACAAATATAGAGCAGATAGAATTTTAACCCCTGCTTAGTACTGAGGTCATTAGAGACCAACATGCAAGCTGGCTTGGAAATATGATACCTAATCAACCAGACAGACAAAAAGACTGAACAATGATAGGCAGAGAAGTGCTAATTATATTCACTTTACATGACAGATTTTTTTCAAATTTCCTATAGAACTCTTTTTCTTAGATTTTCAGTTAGTCTTTTTATTTTTTAAGATGACAACTTCTAACATTTGTAATATTACCCACTCAATACACCTTTTTATTTATAACAGCTTAATGTTTTTTACAGACATTTTTTTTAAACTTCTAATTTAGCAACTCCTTTGCTTTTCTATCGATTTTTATCTCAAAAGGCTAACATCACTTGAAAAATGCTTGAAGAAGTTAAGTAATTATGGCGTTCTGTGGAGAATAAAAGAAATTTTCATTCTGTTTATTTTATGAATATAAAAAAAAATAAAATCTCTACTATTGCAAACAAAAAAAAGATAGTTTACATTGCTATATATTTTCTGACCTTCAGTGTTGCATCATTTTAAAATGGTATCTATCTTCATGAATTATTGTTTTACAGAAGATCAACAGTATATATTATTCTATCTCATAAAAATTACAAAAAATAAGATAAATATTTACAACATATAGCCTAAATTAATACGTACAGTAGAGGAGATACACTGAGAATGAGGCGGTATTCTAATGGTGAGGCCTTTAGCCCTATCTTTTATGTATTTTTAAGAAATATGGTGGAGAAGATGTTGAAAGTCATGATTTATTACTATACCTTTTTGCCTTTTAGTTGCTCATTGAAGCAGACTGCTGGAAGCCAGAGATTTCTTGCTTCATAAAAGAGAATATCTCAGCTATGGAAATGATGATGCTGACTTCATGCCAATTAAGACATATGAAAATGGAAAAGTTCTGGATGTGTAACAAAAAACCACAAGGTTATGTTGGACATAGAAAAAAAAAAAAGTTTGGTGTTTCACAGTGTTACTTTTAAGTTATGCATCAGTTTAAGATAGAATAGGTAGGATAATTCTGCCTGTAAGGGACCTCTGGAGTTCTCTAGTCCAGCAAGATCAGCTGCAGTTGCTCAGGGCTTTATGCACTTGGGTCTGGAAATACTCCAAGACTACACAGCCTCCCTAGGTAGTCTGTTTCAATGCTTGTTTGTCATTGTGAGGAAAAATTCATCTTCCACTCCCTGTCAGGTCCCATCTTTCACTTGTCCTCACCACCCCAGTGCTAGCCCTTCTCCAGGGATAGCATCAAGCCCAGCTCCATCAGCCTCTCCTCACAAGGACAAGTGCTCCAGCAATGACCAGCTTGGTGGCCCTTCAGAGAACTCACTACACCTTACTGAAGCATTTTCTACAATGAGAGCCCCAGACTGTATACCAGATGTGGTCTGATAAGTGCTGACTAAAGAAGGATAATCACTTTCTTCAATCTACAGGCTATGTTTTAACTTGTTCATTTTCTGTCAATTCTGACTACGTATTGGTGCCAGATTTTTTTTTTTTTTTTTTTTTTCCTTCCAGGCTTTTTATAGCTAATGCTTATGGGAGATGTGCAATGCATTATTATGATTTTTTATTTATTTATTTTATAAAGATTTGAATTTTCAAAATGAAAATATACAGAGTTCAATGTTTTTGAGATATTTCTTTTTTTGCTGTAATAATGCATGAGCTTTTTCAACACATTACTGACTTTCTATAATACTTTAAATTTCTGTGTACTTTCAGCTATCATTCTCTTTTTCTATTACTCTTTTTCCTCTGGGAATTTCCTGTTCTTGCTCTCTCTCTGTCTGTCTCTTTTTCACACCACATCTTTCCTTTTATTTATCCTCAGATGATGATTTCCTTGGAATATATGTATTTCCCTCCTAATTTTTCAGAAGGAACCTATAACACACTTTAAAATAATTTTTAACATATTTATTGGAACTTAGTATATTTTCATGGGAATGCACAGAGATGTTGAAATTAAAAAAAAATTAAAAAAAAGAAAGGAAGAGTAAAATGAACAAGAATTTTATTTTGTTTAAGTGAGAGTGGATACTTGCAGGTTTTCTGTTGATAAACTGTGTGTTGACAAAGTTTTGTATTCAGTGCTTCCATGGGGAGCTCTTTTGCATGCAGCTGTACAGGTGGAGCTGCTTCCAAACCTGACTTTCTCACATCAGGGAGATTAAAGTGATAAAACAGTAGCTGGAGCTCTGAGGAAAAGGGAACTTCAAACGTGTCACCTTTTTTTTTTTTTTTTTTTTCTTTTCCTTCTAACACGTCAAAATTGCTTGCCCAGAGGGTACTTGGCTGCAACATTTCCAGTACCCAGTATGGCATTGTCTTTTCTTCAGATATTTTGAATTCTGTTTTTACACAAATGAACTAATATCCTGTAAACACTTACTTCCTTAGTAAGTAGAAGATCTCAGTTTTTATTAAGAATAAGAATATTTTTTAAAAGAGAGAGAAATTTCATATTTATATTTCCAAGAAGAGTAATATTAAACAAAAAAACAAACAAACAAACAAAAGCTGTCCTATAAGTAAAAAAACATGTAAAAAGTCATGCTCTTACACAATTTTAATTTAATAATTTTGGAAATTTCAGTGGAAATAAAGTATGTTATTTGGGGGGGAAAAGATTTTAAACAGAAGAGGTTAAAAGTAATTTCTAAAATATTTAAACCTGTAAATACAAATTGAAATATATACAAAAACTTGTGGGCATGGGAAAACACAGGAAACAGAATAATAAAGTAGAAGTTTTTCTTCTTCATAGAACAGTACTCCATTTTCATCCAATGAAAGGATGTAAGTGGGTCAGTAGATTCCTGACAGCCATTTTGTATCATCCAGGCTTAAAATAAGTGTTTGTCATTAAGTATTGCTACAATGGCTTTGACATTGAAAGCAACACTGAAACAGATTTCCTCAGAGAGCCAAAAGCCAGCAAACACTTTTATGCTAATACACTGTATATTCCATGCTAGTGAATGTGCATGGTTCTTCCAAAATGGAAGTAATTGCAAGTAACTTCGAACATAAACAACAGAAATGAAACTGAGTTGTGTGACCTGATTGATATGAAGTCAGACTGAAAGTCCGATAACATTCATTTTAGGGGAAACAAGCAGAACAGTGAAGTAGTATCCAACATACAGGAAAGCCATCACACATAGTAAATTTGGATGCAATGTGGAACTACAAACCAATGAAGGAAAAGCAAAGGTGTAAAAGTGTATTAGCATATTCACAGAAAAAAAAAAAAAAAAAGACCTCCAGTGGATCCTAGGGTAAGGAATTAGAAACTACCGAAACTACCGACACTCGATATATTACTCCTGGTGTTGAAGGTCTTTAGGAGCTGACAACTGACTGTGATACTCCATTCGCACCATGACCAGAATGAAACCACTAATCTTAGAACTCAGAGGAGCAGGGTGAGCATAACGCCATGGAAGAGGTAGAAACAAACTATATATATAACAATTTGTACTGTGTTATTATTCTTTTTTTTTTCTTTCAATAACAATTCAGTCTGCACTAACAATGACTCTCCAGATTTCAATAATTATTATAACAACCATTTCTTGGCTTTATATAAGCAGATTGTATATATGCAGATTGTCTGAGCATGTATCTGGGAAATCCTTTATATACAAATATCCCAGAGGTATCACACATAAATTAACACAGCCTTTTCAAGTGCAAAAAGGGGAACAAGCAGAGAGAAAAAAAAAATCTAGAAAGGTAAATTGCACCATTGCTCACCTCCTTCCAACAGCCTGCCAGCCTGAAACTCCTTGAGGAGTCTGCTTCTCTCTGTAAAAGGAAAAAAAAAAAAATCATATTCCTCAAGATAAGTTCATGGGAACTTGCTTTTCTTAGGAGTACACCAAGGTAAAATTGACATGTACAAGTACGGTAGTATCCAGTGAAAGACTTGACACAGGGAGCCACAGCCAGATCTCGTCTCTTACTGTCACGTTTTTAGTTTTAACTCAGGTGGGAACTCCTGTGGTTGCTTTTAACTCAGCATCCAGCTTCCATATTTGGTCACTGTCTCTGTTGGCCCATTCTTGGTCAGACAGGCATTTCTGAAGGATCTGTGTGATGCTAGAATAGGTAGTGGCATTTAAAGATCTTTGGGGAATATGAAAGTTCACAAAAAGCCTTGACATGCTTATAAAGTGAAGCAAAACCCTGAGAAGTTCTGCTGAGGAAAATAAAATTAAAAAAAAAAAAAAGTCAATTTTAAAAGCTTTGGAGCACAGTCAGATGAAGGCAGGTTTTCAGGAGGACTTCAAAAAGCACATTTCAGATCAAGTTTCTAGACCCAGTTACAGATATGCTGCAGCTATTCAATCTGAAATACTTAGCATGAAAGTTTAATAATTTTTCAAACATACATCCAGAAAGAAAATCATTACTCTGAATGTTTAGACACAGAAAATGGAATCTTTAAATCAATAAGTCAGCTGTAGAAAAACTTATATGTTTATTAAAAGCAGGGGAAAAGACATTGAAATTACTATTAAATATTGCAATCAGAAATTGTGGAACTATTTAAACTTCATCTGAAACACTTTAATCAACACTGCAGTCAAAAACTGGGAACTGTGTTCTTCTGTTAAAAGAAGAAAATCACCAGATAAACCATGTGTAGCAAAGCCAAATATAAAACGCCCTTCTGAATTTCAAGCACAATGTAAATTTTAATCCATTCTATTCACTACCTATAAAGGTACAATGATTTTAATACATGCCTAGCAGTACTTGAACTGTTCTTTGTAGTTCACTCTATATATACTCAATGGATAAGACTGGTATTTATGACAGTTTCCAGAGGATATCCAACTTTTTTAACTTACCTCTCTCCATTGTCTCTATAAGGAATGCAGAAATTTATTAAAGCTGACTATTTCCCTATTTATTGTAAATTCAATTACAAGCTTAGTAGAAATCCACCCCACTTGATTTAAAAACAAAGCAAAATGAAACCAAACCAAATCAAAACAGTACAGCCCTGTATCTCCAAAAAGACTGAATCCATCTCCAATTTAGCACTGCAGAGTTTCTCAAATCCTTGGCATATTCATTGCTTCATACACCACAGAAAGCAGATTATAGGTAAACTTATATAATTAATGCTAAGAATCATAGAATCATTAAGGTTGGAAAAGACCTCCAAGATCATCTGGTCCAACCATTCTTTTTTTGAAGCATTAGGACAATTAAAAATCCAGTCTGATTTTCTGCAATAGCTGAGCTGCTCTTGGTCATATCTGAAATGTTCAGATACAATTATTTTTCCTGTTTTTTAATATCCACTTGTTTATATATAAATATATAAATATATATATATATGATAAATAGGATTCTGCCATCTTTCTTGCCTAAGAGTTTACACTGAGGTTGTCTGAATCTGAATTTTTTTGACATTAAAAGCCTCAAACACATCAGATGAATATTTTCTGGAAAGAGGTACTACATTTAAAAATGTTTTGTATGCTTATTTTCTCTTATTCAAACATTACTCTACAAAATTACTGATTTGTTTGAATTTCAGATTAATGGACATACTAGAACTAGTTATTCAGCCAGCAGATTGCAAAACGAAAAACTACTTTGCTTATGAATAAAAGTAATTACTAATTTTCATCCAAATTTAAATTTATTATCTAAATTCTAACCAGATTTTATATATGTGCATTAATTTCTGTTTTCTGATGTCATTATAAATTCATTTCTCTTCCTCCCCATCTAAAAATAGTCTATAGTCATTTTATGAGTGGGAAATAATGCGCCTTTTAGAGTCACAATATATATTACCTCATTACAATAGTCCCATATATAAAAAAGCATATATTATCAATCTGGGAGATGATGATAGTTTAGGTCTGACAATCTCTAGCATATTCAGAATTCAAACAAGGCAGAATGCAGTTGAACGGAATTGTGAGGATTTTTCTTGAGAATGAGTTACAGCCAGACATCTTCTGCTTTCAGGACTTCCTACTACTTGATTGATTCACTGTACCCATGGTGCAAATTGGCTAAGCTTTTAAAAGGCCAGAGAAGTTTATTTGTAAATGTGTGACTCTTGGTGCTGAAAGCACTTTGGCTTTGTCCCTGCCTTCTCTTGGTCCTAATCCAGTACCAGCCTGGCTACACAAGTGAGAATGACCAATTACTTCTGTGTGATAAAAATGGATTTCCAGTTTCACATATACAGATTCAATTTCTAGAACTTTTTCTTTAAGGAATTAATGAAGTCCACTAAGAACCAATTATCTGTGTGATTTGTTTATTTATTGATTGATTGATTTATTAATATAACACTTCAATTACTTTACTGAGAAATCAAGGGAAGAGTAAAAAATTTACTTTTATTTGATTCCAAGATCCTAAATAATACACCAAGTGATAAATGGGACAATTTTCAGTCATTGTAGGGACCAGGCTGACATGCAGAACAGATGATTATACCTAGGAGAGATGTTCCGTGTGTGCTAGTGATATTTTAATTTCCTTGATGTAAAATAGACTCTGTTTCAGTTGCATTCCAAAACTTGTACTTCTCTTGAGACCCATTTTAAATTTGGAACTGCTTTGCCATCAATATGTGAAAAATGGAAACAAGAGTCAAGCTCCTTGGGTACAATATTTTAGGACTTGCCCTAATCTGAAGCTATAATTGTCAGAAATACAGGAGTGTATCTTCCCCCAAAAAATATTTAGTGATCAAAATTAGATATCTTTAAGGTCCCTCCCAACCCAAAGCATTCTATGATTGTATAATCATCTTCATGCATGATAATTAACATTTAAAATGATAATTGGATCGGAAGTTGCAGCTTAAAGTTGCTGAATTCTTTTTTTTTTTTTTTTTTTTTTTGAAATAGTTCTGTAAAAGTCAGTGAAAAGCATATACAATATTTGTGACTGTGAAAAGACTCCACAAAGTTAGCTTTCCACTCCAGATCTCAGGGAATTTTAAATTTTTCAGAGATAATTGCTGTATATCACATGGAGCCTATTGCTAAAAGCCAGGTGTGGGAAAAACTGTGGGGGAAAAGAAAACTAGTCCCTCCAGTGGTGGCTTACTGGAGCATTATTTTATACCGATAAAGACCTAATCAATATTTTATAGTTCTCGGTGTCTGAAGTATCACACATTCTTTACAACATTATTATTGTTCACTGATCAGAAAAATATCAGAAGGTGATAGTGCCATTCAGTCCAGTTAGCTCATTTGTTTCTGAAGTGCTACAGAAGGATACATGCAAAAATTTTAGATCTTTCCCACACAAGGAGGTCAAAGCTCATTCTTTAATGTTCTGTTGTATGGACACATCAACTGTGAGTTAAATAAAATATGTGTACAAAACTCCATAATTATACTTGCATGCAAATGTCAGCCCATTTCTACATGTAGTCAATTCACAGGTTCAATGACTGACAAAATGTGGTATTTTGACAGCTCTCCTGATATATCTTATAATCTGTTCTAACACAGAGTAATACTATTCTCAAATTTTCTTCATATTTTTTTTTCTAATATCTGGAAAAATTGCTGAAGACAGAAGGTAAATTTGCAAGCTGGAGGAAGGAATTCACTCACTACTTTCCTACCTGCTTTCTTGTGCTTTAAGTTTCCAGTACAGCTGGACCTGAATAATTTCCTCTTTTGTTCTTGATCTATTGTGAGACTTATTCTTAACTCCTTATTCCTCCATGCTACATTATTATTTCCAAATAAGAATACAGTTACAGTTGTATTAATACTTATGACTATCACATTTTTCACAAGAACTTGATCTTTGGATTGTTAAATATTATCGGGAATCCACTACTGAGAGTAAAAGACCTGCAGTATCTTGAAAGATTTCATCCTAAACATACACTAATATGTCAAAATCAATTGTCATCCTTCTTATGAGACTAAATTTTCTCTGTCATTTGTGTAGGAAAGCTGTGGGTAGAACAAGTAGAATTGTACAAACTCTTCTCCTTTTGCAGAATTTTAAGAAACATCTTTCCCTTTATTTTGGAAAGTGCAAAGGATGATGCTTGTTTGCTTTCTCTGTCTACAGTGAGGGAAATCTATCACCCAGATTCACCAATCCAGTGAGCCATATAAGAAAATCTATGCAAGGTCTTCACAAGGGCATATCTCTCATCTGAAGGAAGGTTATGTCTGGTCACATGATTTGTGTAGAAGGGCACCCTGTGACCAATACACCACCACAAGTGTTCATTCCAGGTAATAACAGCGCCTGTCAAGAAAGCAAAATTCCTTGAGCAAATATAATCTCAGCAGTAGCACAGTACTTCTAGCACATAATCCCACCGTCAGTTACTGAAGTGGAATAAAAAGCTGTAAATGTAGGCATCACCAGGGTACACGAAATGACAGCTGAGCAAGGCCCATGCACAGAGCAGAAGGCTCATCAAATCCATATAAATGATTGCAATGCAGTGTAACAGAAATCAAACTTTGCAGGTTTTCTCAGCAACTCTTGGCAATTCTTTAAGTTCTTTGCTGAAGCTGAAAATTACACATTCAGATTCTCAGAACACATGTACTATGCTATTTACTGTCATCACACTCATATCTGTGTGATATAAAGTTATGTGGTATACAGACTAATTTGTATATATATTGTAAATGTTTTATTCCAGCATCAGAGTGATCAACAATGAGGTCAAAGGTAATTTAAAATGATGTACATGTGTAGTGATACTATAAAATATCAACTATTTACCCATGAATATGGAAATGAAAAAATAAAAACAAAAACAAAAAAGTACAACAACAACAACAAAAAACACTTCATATGGAAGGTCTGAAAACATATGCAGCTCACTGTGAGCTTGACTACTGCACCTGCCACTGCTGTAGCTGGTGTTTTTGCCTTGCAGTGGGTAATACCTCCCTGCCTTTCCTTCTTCATAGTCTTTGGGTTGAGTTCATGGTGATGATATCCGAGCGTCACATCATTTCCATGCTGTGTAACTTGCAAGTGTTACAATGGCTAGAGCCAAACTTCAGAGATCAAGGCAACAGTTACAGATTCTCCATGCAGTTTCTGTTTGCCTGGCTTGCATCCACAGAGCTCCAATTCTGACTGGGCAACTATAACATAACACAAGTGATAACTAAACTTGTACCAGACTAAATTATTGAAAAAGGCCTGAGATGACAAAGACCTCCATGCCAAGTTTTAAAAGAAGTCAACCAATAGGCACAGTGTCCGCAGCAGTTGTTTACAGGCTTAGATAACAGAAATACTTAAATGCTAATCTGTTTCTTTAGGTTCTTAAATCAGCCAGTAAATACAAACAACAGTATCATCCAGCTACTACTGTTATGGAGCAACAAAAGCAGGCTGCTCCTCAGAATAAGGCATGCTGCAGAGCTGAGGGTGGTAGTAAGGTATGAGGGACCTGTCTCAGCAGGATGAAGTCCTCCAGTCCTCTGTGGTCCCAGAGTAAAAACAAGGACAGAAAATTAGAACAGAAACCAGGGTCAGCCAACAGTCCAGCTCAACTGTAAAGTCAGTGCTAAAAAGACAGGTCAAGCCAGGAAGTCAAGTCAGCAGGACAAGGTTGGGATAAGCAGGGTACACAGGCATACCTACAGTACTACTGAAACAAGAACAAAGGGCAAGGGCTTGAGCTTAAATAAAGCTTCTGTGCCAATGTGCAGAAGTCACAAGACAGGTTTTCAGAACAGTCTGTTCCAAGGTTACACACCTGTGCCATATCAGAGCAGGCCTTGAACACAGACAGCCAAAGGACTGTCACGCCAAAGGGGCAGAGTTTTCAGGCCTAAGTGGTACACATGGGTCCCTGACAAATATGTAACACCTTAGGAACCCAAGCACTAATTTAACTTTTGAGGGCTGACAAGTATAATTTTTGGCCATGTCCCAATAATAAAGAGGCTGCCCCACCAAAAGGCAGAGTCCAAAGGGGCAAAGGGGAGACCTTGTTCTTACAAGAAGAAATCCTGAAGAAATGAGCGAAATATATAACTCATCAGCAGTCTGCAGTCCCATGTAAGCTTTTTTAGGCCACTTTTTTTAGACAGGTGTTCAGCCACTCCCAGGAAAGCAGGGCTCATCACGGGTAATGCTTTCTTGGGAAGACAAATGCCCTCACTCTGAACATTCCCTCCTGCTTTACCCCAGCTTTTATTGCTGAATATGATGCCATATGTCATGGGACTGACCCTTTGGCCTGTTTGGATCAGCTGTCCTGCCTGTGTCCCGTCCCAGTTCCTGGTGCACCCCCAGCCTCCTCACTGGCAGGGCAGCACAAGAAGCATAAGTTCTTAGCTCTGTGTAAGCAAGACTTTACAACAACCAAAACCATCAGTGTGTTATCACCTTTATTTTCATCAAAAATCCAAAACACAGGATTGTGTGAACCTCTAAAAAGAAAATTAACTCTGTTGCAGTAAAAACCATGACAATATTGGCTCTTATGTGGAGCTACAGACCAATGAAGGTATAAAAGCAAGGTGTAAAATTATGTTAGCAAACAGAAAAATTACCTCAAGTGGATCCTAGATGAAGAAGAAACATTTATAAGGTGTTTCCTCTTTGATCATAACAAAATTTAAAATGTAACAAAGTCGCTTTTTGATAATGGATCCTGGGCTGTACAAAATCCCTGACTATATCATAGAATTGGCTCTGGTTGGAAGAGAACTTAAAGATCATTTAGTTCCAGCTCCCTTGCAATGAACAGGGATGTCACCCACTAGATCAGGTTGCCTGGGAAATTGCTTCTGACAAGGCCAAGGATGATAACGGTCCTCAACTCAAAAGGCATCATTATGCAAACTCCCTTGTATTTCTATCTGTCATAACTGTGAAAGTATACTCAACAGTTTACCCCTGAATACCCTCTACCTTTAGAGAGCCACCTCCCAAAAGGATGTGAAAGACCAAGAATAGAAAACTTTTTTTTGGGAAAAAAAATAAAAAAAATCTTTCATCCCTAAATTCTGTTTTTCCTTTGATTATAGAGCAGAACATGTCTGTCAGAAGTATATACTGAAATATTTCAGAACAGACAGAACACTGATAGTCACCCTGGACATCTGCGTCCAGGTTCAGCTCATGCAGACCTATATATTTCACAGAATCACAGAGTCACAGAATCGTCTAGGTTGGAAGAGACCTCCAAGATCATCTAGTCCAACCTCAGCCCTAACACTAACAAGTCCTCCACTAAACCATATCACTAAGGGCTACATCTAAACGTCTTTTAAAGACCTCCAGGGATGGTGACTCAACCACCTCCCTGGGCAGCCCATTCCAGTGCCTAACAACCCTTTCAGTAAAGAAATTCTTCCTAACATCCAACCTAAACCTCCCCTGGCACAACTTTAGCCCATTCCCCCTCGTCCTGCCACCAGGCACGTGGGAGAATAGACCAACCCCCACCTCTCTACAGCCTCCTTTAAGGTACCTATAGAGAGCGATGAGGTCTCCCCTGAGCCTCCTCTTCTCCAGGCTGAAGAACCCCAGCTCCCTCAGCCGCTCCTTGTAAGACTTGTTCTCCAGACCCCTCACCAGCTTCGTTGCCCTTCTCTGGACTCTCTCAAGCACCTCCATGTCCTTCTTGTAGTGAGGGGCCCAAAACTGAACACAGTACTCGAGGTGCGGCCTCACCAGAGCCGAGTACAGGGGGACAATCACCTCCCTAGACCTGCTGGCCTCACTGCTTCTTATGCAAGCCAGGATGCTGTTGGCCTTCTTGGCCACCTGAGCACACTGCTGGCTCATATTCAGCTGCCTATCAACCAGTGTTCCCAGGTCCTTCTCTGCCAGGCAGCTTTCCAACCACTCTTCTCCCAGCCTGTAGCGCTGCTTGGGGTTGTTACGTCCCAGATGCAGGACCCGGCACTTGGCCTTGTTGAACTTCATACAGTTGACCTCAGCCCATCGGTCCAGCCTATCCAGATCCTCCTGCAGAGGCTTCCTTCCCTCGAGCAGATCGACACACGCACCTAACTTGGTGTCATCTGCAAACTTACTGAGGGTGCACTCGATCCCCTCATCCAGATCATCGATAAAGATATTAAAGAGGACCGGCCCCAGCACTCAGCCCTGGGGGACTCCACTAGTAACCGGCCTCCAACTGGATTTGGCTCCATTCACCACAACTCTTTGGGCCCGGCCATCCAGACAGTTTTTAACCCAGCAAAGCGTACACCAGTCCAAGCCACGAGCAGCCAGTTTCTCGAGGAGAATGTTGTGGGGAACGGTGTCAAAAGCCTTACTGAAGTCAAGGTAGACCACATCCACAGCCTTCCCCTCATCCACCAAGCGCGTCACTTGGTCATAGAAGGAGATCAGGTTCGTCAAGCAGGACCTACCTTTCATAAACCCATGCTGACTGGGCCTGATCGCCTGGTTGCCCTGCAAGTGCCGCGTGATGACATTCAAGATAATCTGCTCCATGAGCTTCCCTGGCACTGAGGTCAAGCTAACAGGCCTATAGTTCCCCGGGTCTACCCTCTGACCCTTCTTGTAGACGGGCATCACGTTTGCTAGCTGCCAGTCGACTGGGACCTCCCCTGATAGCCAGGACTGACGATAAATGATGGAAAGCGGCTCGGCCAGCTCCTCCGCCAGTTCGCTCAGTACCCTCGGGTGGATCCCATCCGGCCCCATCGACTTGCGTACATCCAAGTGCTGTAGCAGGTCGCCAACCATTTCCTCATGGATAGCGAGGGCCACATCCTGCTCCCCATCCCCTTCCACCAGCTCAGGGTACCAGGTATCCAGAGAACAACCAGTCTTGCCGCTAAAGACTGAGGCAAAGAAGGCATTAAGCACCTCAGCCTTTTCCTCATCTTATGTAACTAAGTTTCCCCCCGATAACTACGTTTCCCCCCCGAAGATTTCTGATATCTCCTCACACAGCTGAAGCATGCATTAAATATGTGCACATGAAAGGGCCTCTTCTGAGGCTAGCACCTGGGGAACACTTATCTTGAGATTTTCTCTCCAGAGGTTTCAGCTGAAATTTCTTTTATCTAGTTACCTTAAAGAGCTTGTTTCATATTCACGAACCAGACAGCCATCTATTGAAACAGTGATAAATAACATATATTGTGAAAGATGTCACAGGTGTCAAAGTAGTGGATTTAGGCACCTAATAAAGCAGAAAGACTAATTATCTTACATGATGTAGGATGAAGGGACAAGTTTAATCCTGCTGTCTTTTAAAGTCTGTCTTAAAGTATCAGCCACTCAACTACAGTACAGCATTGAATAACAGAAATCACTTAGCAGTAAGTCACTTTCTTTACAAGCCTAGGGTGACAGGATTAAGTAAATACAATATATTTTCTAGGACATTTTTTCTCATATAAATGATTACATTATTGTAATATATATTCATGCTCTGGGGCTCTTGCACTTGCCTGCTAGGGCTATAAACATCTCCCTCTCTGTTGTTTTGTTTTGTTTTGTTTTCCTTCATGGTGTAGCAAACAATTCCAACTAAGACAGCTACTCAGTCACATTGTGTTGACTCTATTGGGCTACTATTGATCACAGTTAAATACCTTCTACCCAAGAAAAAAATTTTGCTTAAGTAATTTTCCCTACTTTCACTAATAGTAACGACCATGAAACAGGAATCAAATAACAAAAGAATATGTAAATATACATATATATATATGTAATCAAGTTATAATACAGAGATTTTCCTTGTGATTTATAAGTGAAAAACATGTTCTTTAAATAAATTAAATTCAGTATCCGAACAATGTGACTCATCATCTCTGTTTTGAAAATCCATAAAGATGCACCAAATCAAAACACCAAAGCTTAAGTGAGTAAGTAGAATTCATGGATAAATTTTAATAAATAAATATTGCCTTAGAAGAAATAGGCCACAGAAGGTGTTATGACATTTCTTTTTTAAGATTTCCCTAGCTCTTATAACTCTAACATTTTTTTTTTTTTTGTATTAAAATGAACTTTTATTCAGAATAAAAAGTATTTTTTAGGCAAGAGTTTTTAAAAATAAAATTTTGCTCACAGGGTCAGTAGCTTCAAGTGTGCTTCAAGATTGCTCATATTAGAGGTAATGTGATAAAATACAACTGGGAAGGTGGGAAAGTCACAACCTGGTGTAACTAATAGCAAAGAAGCTCACATATGGCAGTTTCTACTACTGACTCCAGTCATGATTAAGATTCTCCTTTGCTGTTGCACTACATTCTTAGATAGAGAGAGATGCCATCAGTCCTGCTTTTACTTGCTCTCATTGCCTGGCACAGCATTTCCGTTTGTCCATGAGACAGAAGGGGGGACAGGCACCTCCACCCAGCCCATTTCTTCATCCAGACTTCATTTATTTGTGCAGTGCCTAGTGCAGTGGAACTCCACTTTCAGTTGCACCTCAGTCACATGTCAATAAACAATGTTGTGGGCTAATCCTAGTAGGGAGCTAGGCACCACTCATCTGCTCAGTCACTTGCCCCACACTGGGATGTGGGAGAAAATTGGAAGTGTAAAAGTAAGAAATCTCATGGGTTAAGATAGAGACACTTTACTAAATAGAGCAAAACTCGCATGTGCAAGCAAAGCAAAATAAGGAAATCATTCACTACTTCCCTTTGGCAGATAGATGTTCAGCCATTTCAAGGAAAGCAGGGCTCCATCATGCCCAATGGTTAACTGGGAATATTAATTCTCATTATTAATTAATTAATAATGGTTAATTTGGAAGACAAACAGTATAACTCTGAACATCCCGCCCACCTGCAGCCTTTTCATTGCCAGGGCAGCATGAGAAAGAGAAGTCCATTCTGTATAAGCACTACCCTGCAACAACTAAAACATCATTGTGTTACCAACACATTTTTTTGGCCACAAATCCATAAAATAACACCATATGAACTACTGTGAAGAAAATTAACTCTATGCCAGCCAAAATTAGCACAAACAGATATGGTTATACTCTTACACATGTACATATCTGCCTCAAGTACTCCTAGCAATTGAAAATAATTTTAAAAATATTATTTATTGCTTGTATTATGGCAGCAGCAAGGAGTATACATCATGTAGCAAAACCCTGAGGCGATGAGGGCTATACAAATAATGTGTAATGATGGACATGAGAAATATTTTTGAGGATTTAAAATAAGTGGAAAAAGATGCATAAGACAATACTATAATGAGGTTATGTAGTGAAAAAAAGTTTATATTGTTATTGGTGACAAATTACATCTTGTTAAGTATATCAGCCATTGTTAGAATGAGTGTTTATGGGGATTTTAAGCTCTTTTGCCCTGTATTGGTAGAAAGACGATTTGGAATGATATATTTTGATTATAGTAATCAGATTTCCCACTGAGTTCATTAGTTACAAAATAAGATCATCAGAGAACGGAAAAAAATACATGGAAACACACAGCATGCATATCAGAGTTTGAATAACAATAACTTTTTTTTTTTTTGTGAACTAATCATGTAAGGTAAGTATTTCACAAGTTCATGAGATTTTGTTAAATTTATTACAGTCTATAAACAAAATGTGCTTACAAGTGATCAACAATTTTCTCATTTTCATTTATTTTCTCAAGTTTTTAGTAAATAAAGTTGAAAAGTTAAGGCTCAATTTGATTTTGCCATATCAGACACTCTGTGGGGTGTCTGATTTTTTTTCTCTTAAAAAACAAACAAACAAAAAAAAATACATTAATTTGATACTTAGTTTAACTTTTCAATTATTCCCTGTGGAACTGAAATAGACAGTTGTGCCTACTGCAGAACAGCCTCCATACAAATTGATAATGTACTGTTCATTCAACCATTTGCATCTGTTTGGCATCCCCACCATCTTCTGATTTGGTGAGCTAATTAATTTGTACGACTTTAATTTTCTCTGATTATGCACTTTCATTTCATGAAAACAAGGACATTTATCAATATTAATTTTAATGAATGTGATTTATTTTTCATTTAGTATAATGTAAACAATCTAAAATTTAAAAAATTTCTAAAAATATTTTTTAAAGCAGAAATTAGTAGCAAGTCAGTGGATTAGTGATGCTATGTAGCAGGAAATTATATTTTTGGAAATACTGGATTGACAATTGGTTAATAGTCATAAATTATTTAGAACTTAAATTGTTTCTGGCCTTCTGTTACTCCAAGCAGTCTGCTCTAGAAATGTCCAGTGTGTTTGTTCCTGACACACTAGAGCAATAGAATGTTTTAATGGCATTGCCCTACAAACAAATGCTATTTTTGTTGTTGCTGTTTTAGTTTGGTATGGTTTGTTTTTTATCTACAGAATCCCTGTCAGCTGGATAATTCCTATTGAAGCCATACTTTACTGGGCAACCAAAGAATTCCTTTCCAAGTCATTTTATGCAAAAACTGTTCTCTAAGTGCAGTACTTCCCACATCACACTGGGAAAAAACAATGTTCAATGAAAAACAAAGCTCAGTGAAATTATTTTAATTTATTAAATCATGACATGGATGAACTGGGATTAACTTGTTTTATCCTTGAGATCCTTTGGTGCCTGTGGTAACAGGTGTGCTATACAGTCATTTAATTTATCAGAAAATGACATAACATGGTCATAACACAGGCATTGTCAACATTTGTAACTACTGTAAAAAAGGTAAGTTATTACAATAGGTGGACACAAGATTCCTAATATGTAGAGAAACAATTCTTGCTCATGAAAAGATGAGGTCTTGCAAGAATAGCTAAACACAGTAGAACACTGAAAGAATTAAAATAAAGGAATGATCAAATATTCAACCATCCTTGCTACACAATCAATGCAGAAACATACAAAATTACCGATATTTTATTTATTTTTATTTATTTTTATTTTTTGGCTCAAGCACAAAACTTTCCAGGTAGCTGTTTATATCAGTTACAACAATCTGAATTAGGAAATAGATAATTGATTACTGGTCCCATCTAGACAATTTGGAGATTACTTCAAAAACAAATTATGTATAAATTACCTTGTTATCCATTCAACACATAAAACATGAAACCAAGAAAATATCCTGTCTTATTTGTGGCAGTTTGAACATTTACTTAAAAAAAGACTTCTACAAGCAAAGCTGTAAATGATAAGACTACTCATCTGAAACTTTCTTCACATGTGCCATGTGATTTCAGTAAGGCATTGTCTGTTCTCAACAAAATTCATATTGTCAATTTTTACTTCAAGCAGAATTTGGTAAAAGAATGGTTCTGCAGTGTTGAATACTGTATCACTTCACATTATGCACATTATACACAACAGAAAGTTGTATATAAATTTGTTGTTACATAAAGTATGACCAAATATGAGTATTATTATTGAAACCCAAACCATTTTTTTTTGCCTGCATAGAGCATTTTCGTATGATTTGTTTGTTTCCTTAAATAAGTGCAACATGCATGACAGTTCTATAATTTCTTGAGAAAAATTGCAAGAGAACAAGCTTTTCATTTTTGTATAATAATTAGTTCTGCCTCTAGCCTCCTTTTCCTTCTTTTTTTTTTTCCAGTGCACTCTCACTATATCTTGGCTCCAGTCTCTCATCTGTGTTGATATTTCTCTTTAAATGGGGAATCCTAAAATTGGATGCAAAACGTCATATACATCTTCATGAAGGCCAAGCATAGGACAGTCATGAAGATGTATAACTGCTTCCCTCAATCACTGACTTTGCTCTTGCTAATACAGCCCGATATAACTAATGTGTCATCTGTGAATTTGCTAGAGGTACTTTCTGTCCCACCATGCAGATTGTTTCTAATGATGTTAAAAACAGAATTGCTCCTAGTATTAACTCCTTAAAAATACTTTCAAAACCAGTCACCTGTTTCACTTCGAACCGCTCTCCTGTAATCCAAAAGTCCATTTTTTACTTCCCATGTAGCCCTCTTATCCAGTCCATATCTCTCCAGTTTAACTACCAAGATCATGTGAGAGACTTCTAGTCTTCAGGGACATCCCTCGATCACCAGAGTTTTTCAAACATCATAGAGACTTGCCTCACAATTGTATCTTGGTGCTCCATCTACTCTCTCAATACATTCAGCCCGGTCACATGAACTTATAAAGGAGCAGTCCTGAGAAGTGATAGTTCAGTACACTGAACACAATCAGACCTATAATGCTGAATCACTCCCAATTACTTTAACCTTTAATGCAACAATTCCTTACTGAAATTATTCAGAATTTGAGAGAATATAATTGATCCATGTCTACTTGGATATAGTATAATGTATGCAGACTTTGTTTCTTCTTTGAGCAATGCCACTCATTCACCCTACAATTGGGGGAAAATACTTGGTTTTGTTTGTTAAGAAAATCCAGTAAGCAAAAATACAGATATTTCATACGCTGGTTCTAAATTAAGGCATTCCGTAAACAAAAATGGTGGTAGAAATATAAGAAAAATATTTTCTATGATTTTTTTTTTTAATTTACAGAATTAATGATATCCATAAATGCTGTATATTGTTTGTTTTTCAGTATTTTTATAAAGTCTGTGTCACTCCAGTTACACGTTTGGATTTTCCTGTTATACACCTGTCTCTTTTGAGATATTTGTAAAAATTCATATAAAAGGATCTAAATGATGAATTGTGAAACCACAGGACTTTAAAGATCAAGAGCCATATCAGACAGCCAAAGAAACAGTTGGTCCTTTTCTGTTTGAGCACACTGCCTGCTGTGGATGGGCAACAAGTGGAAAGTGAACATCTTTATTCCATAACTGTGTGTGCATTGTGGTTATGACTGTGTAAGACGGCAAAACTATCGGCCCATCTGTCCATTTGAATGTTATCTAATATATTTCCAGTGCAGAAACCTTCAAAAACACAGATGGGATTTTTCATCCACTTTCACTTGATAAGGAATAAAACAAAGCATATAAATACTAGTGGATCTCACATCAATTTGTATGAGTTAAAGAATTTCATAGAACATTTATCTGGAAATAAAACCTTATACTCAGTTAGTCTTTAATACAGAAAGAGAAAGTTTTGGAGTTTCGGGGCAGGGCAGGAATAAGAAGAGAAAGAAAAATTTAAGTGAGAAAGCAGGCAAACAAAAGCACTATTCATTTGTTTCTTCTCCTCTTCTATGTCATTTTGACTCTTCCATAAAATGATCACTACAGATAAGATTTGATACTGTTAAAAACAAATAAAGTGAGAAGATGTGACAGAGAAATAACTTTTGTATCTTTCTTGTGACCAATCATCATTTTTATGAGCAATGTTCATATATAGTTCTTTGTGAAGCTTAGTATAAGACATCACAATTCCACAGAATGATGCCAATGTAACTCCAGCTGCTAAATAAGATCCATGTTTCCATTTTTGCTGAAGTATTTGCTGATCTCAATGAAAGGCTAACAGAAATACATGTATATATATATATATATATATATTTCAGAAGTCACTGGTTCCAGATAAAGATGAAGGTTTGTATTCCTTGCATAATTTAAAAATACAAGGAAAATTAATCGTGAATGAGTAAAATGTGTCAGTACAATATTATTCCATAACTTTATTATTTTGATCTTTCAAATGCAGTGCCAAAATACTGAGTTCTACAGGGGGATGGGGTGATGTTGGTGGTAGAAAACAGCTTTTTTATTCATGTGTAAATTCTCACCCAATCTTGATCTAATCAGCTATGAGATGTGAGTGGTATTAACCTTATGTCAGGTACTGGGCTTTGTGTTAAGCTGGCTGTTCCTGTTATGACCAAGGGCAAAGAGCCATTGCTGGCAGGAAAGCCCTAATGGATGGGAGAACACAGTGGCAGGATATCACTGTATCTCTCTGTTCTTGGGCATCAATGTTTTTCAAACACGAGCCATTTCACACCATTTATAGCAGTTGAATCAAGGACTGTATTACACATTTCCTTAATGTCATCCACAACACTGATATTTCTTTTAGGAAGACATTGGCAATTCTTCATTTTACCAGATGACACAAGAACATTTTGTTTTAAAACATTGGAAGGAACCCACAAGAATCACAGAGTCCAGTTCCTGGCTTCCACACAAGACCACCCAAAAACCAAACCATATGTCTGAGAGCATTGTCCAAATGCTTCTTAGTGCTTAGTAACTTCCCTGGGAGCCTGTTACAGTGTCCAACCACCCTCTCAGTGAATAACCTTTTCCTAACATCCAGCCTGAACCTCCCCTGTCTCAGCTTCATGCCATTCCCTCAGATCCTATCACTGTTCACTAAAGAGAAGAGATCAGCACCTGCCCCTCCGCTCCCCTTGCGAGGAAACTGTAGGCCACTATAAGGCCTCCCTTCAGCTTCCTCTTCTTTAGGATAAACAAACCAAGTGACCTCAGCCACTCCTCATACATCTTGCTCTCTACCTCTTTCACCATCTTTGTAGCCCTCCTTTGGACACTCTAATAGCTTTATGTCCTTTTTATATTGTGGTGCCCCAAACTGAACACAGCTGTCAAGGTGAGGCATTACCAGCACTGAGTATAGCAGAACAATCACTTCCCTCGACTGGCTAGCAATGCTGTGCTTAATGCACTCCAGGATACAGCTGGCCCTCCTGGCTGTCAGTGCACACTGATGACTCATCTTCAACTTGCTGTCAAGTGGAACCCCCAGATGCCTTTCCTCAGGGCTGCTCCCCAGTGTGCACACCCATCCCAGGTGCAGAATCCTGCATTTGCTCTTCTTAAACTACATATGGTTGGTGACTGCCTAGGCCTCTAGTGTGTCAAGATATCCCTGCAAGGCCTCTCTGCCCACAAGGGAGTCAACAACTCCTTCTAATTTATTGCCATCTGAAAACTTTCTTAGTATGCATTCGAGTCCTGCATCCAAGTCATTTTTGAAAACAGACAGGCTGCCAGCCTGTTGTAACCCCTTTTACTATAACACTTTGACCCTGACCCATCAGCCAAGTGTTCACTCATCATACCATGTATTTGTGTAGCTGTATGCTGGACACTTTGTCCAGAAGGATATTGTGAGAAACAGTATTGAAAGCTTTGCTGAAATCCAAAAATATCACATCAACTGTCTTCCCTTGGTCAACTAGGTGGGTAACCTGGTCATAAAAGGAAATAAATTTTGTTAAGCAGGACATTCCCCTTGTGAACCTGTGCTGACTATGACCAATGACTGCATTGTCTTTTAAGTGTTTTTGAATAACTCCCAGAATAATCTTCTCCATAATTTTACCAGTCACTGAAGTGTGACTCACAGGCCTGCAATGACCAGGATCTTCTTGTCTTTCTTGAAAATTATGATGTTTGCTAGCTCCCAGTCGACTGGGACCTCTCCAAATTCTCAAGACCATTGAAAAATAATTGAAACGTCACACAGTAACATCAGCCAGCTCTTTGAGTACCTTGGGATGAATCCTATTGAGCCCCACAGATATTTGCATCCAACTGGAACAGAAAATCCTGTACAAGTTTAGGGTTGGATGAGTGTTTATTGTTCCTGTAGTCATGGTCCTCCAACTAAGGGCTTCGGGGGTCCTAGGGCCCATCATCAGTGTTGAAGAAAGAGGCAAAAAAGGCATTAAACATCTCTCCTTTGTCTACATCTCCATTTGTGAGGTGACCATCCTCATCAAGTAACAGAGCAATGTTATCTCTGGTTCTCCTCTTGCTACACCTTCTGATGCTAGAATGTAGGTAGATGCCTTTAGAGGATTTAGAGATTTATTTTCTTGCCAGGTAAAGTTTTAACGCTTGCTTAGATATCCTTTAGATAATTTTCTTGTGGGTGCAGGCTTTCTGCATAATAGTCTTCTGACAAACTGCTAACTGAGGTAGTTATCAATAACTTGGAGGAAACTGGAGAAATGTGGATACAATCTTCACTTTCCCTTAACCCAGAATAAACTCTTCCCAGTCAATGGAAGGTGGTACTGTCTTACCAAACTTATCCCCATAGTATTGGCTGCTTCTAGGATTGGGGCCCCAAATTGCAGCTAGAGTTCAAAGCAGGTTGTAGAGGCAGAAATGTGCATATATTGTAAGTAGATTAGATGTCTTTTTCTTTATAGTCTATTACCTTTAACTTCATAGAAATACATAATGATTTTTTTTTTTTTAATGTTGCCAGCTAGTAGTTTTAGTAGTTTTATTTACTTTATATTAGCATGGCCTGTCCTGTGAGCAACTTTAATATATTGTATGTTTTAGTGTAAAGGAAGACCCCGTTGTGGTTAAAAAGGAAGAAGTGTATATGGTTAAGATGAGAAAGCCAGACTACCTCTTCAGTAACTACTACCACAATAGATTTTGTCCAATATTTCCAAGAAGCTAACAGCCTTGCCTTAGCTTCACAAGCAAGTCTGAGGCCTGCTGTCTAAAGAAGATGTATATCAGCATTTTTGATTGTCAGCATTAATTATTAAAACTCTGGTTTGTGTACCTAAATAACCTAGAATGTACATGAACCTCAGCAGGATGGAAAATATTCAGTCTTCAAACTTATTTCTGTTCAGGAAAATGTACACCATGATGGGGGGAAAAAAAAAAAAAGTGAGAAAATAATAGTTTCTCAAACGTGTGGGCATTTCTGACATTAGAGATGTAATGAAAATAACTTGCAATCTAACTGTAACAATCTAACTGTAGCAATCTGTTGATATACTACAAAGATCATCGTTTACATGAAAAAAAAATTAACATGCCATTACTACACTCATTTTAGGACTTTTATTTTATTCTTATCTAAATAAAAATAAGAAACAGATGAAGATAATCATGCTTTGGAAGATATGAGCAATTAAAATATTTAGCTGTAAGAAGATATAAAAAAGAATAAATAAATAAAGAATAAATAAAGAAGCATAAAAAAGAGCCAACGACGGGCTCTATCTTTCAATTTTTGTTATATAAACAGTAACACTGTTATAAGAATACACTGTTATATAAACAGCAATACTGCCATATCATTATTACATAACCTACTCTCTCTATGTTCTCCTCTCCTATTATTTGTCACTATCCTATTGGTTCTTCCTTCACAAACTTCTCTTAACCAGCAACCTAACAGCTTCTTTTTTGTTAGAGCCACCATTTTTCTTATAACTTTCATCTCTAATATTTCCTCATATATTATCTGGTTACAGATGAAAAATGGTCTTATATGTCATTTAACCTTTAAGTTATTACTTCTGCATTATGTAAACAGTAAACATTATACACTACCTAAAATGTGACTTTTCTACTATTCCTGAGGACATTCTTCTTCTTTTTTGTAAATTTAGAAAGCAGCACATGAATTTGTAAACCTTAAGGATGCAAAATTCACATAAAAGATAATAGTAGTTATGAGCAACTAAAAATTTAAAGACTGGGCCCACAATGTGTTCATAAGCACGATGCAGTGCCGTATACTACCACATTTCCTATTTTTTTTTTTTTGCACAATATCTGGCATTGATTCCCTATTAGAGATAGATATCAACTTTGCCTTTATTTCCTCTCCTTTCAATGCCTTGTGGCCAGTATGGAGAAAATCACACAACATATTTGGGTTCTGGTAGCAGTACCATCATGCTGCTGAGCTGGAGGGTTTTAAAGACAATGGTAGTAATGTAAAGCAACTGAAGTAAAGGTTGTTTTTTTGTAAAATGATACTGCAGATAGACAGATATTCTGTGGCTGAATCTTAGAAAGAATACTGTCTGCAACTTTATAAAATAGAAAAAAAAATAATATAAAAACTGTTAAAACATAAAAAATGGGACAGTTAAGATTTAAAGGAAACCTTCCATTATTTCATAGAACTTGGTATATCAGCTCATTAAGCATGTTGCTTTCTTCTGGGGTACTTCATACTAGCTGTAAAGAAGCAAATGCAAAATTCTCCACTTCTTAGAACTTTACCTATATACCTATATTGCATTCCTTATTCTTACTACTACTGTTACTACTATATGTCCTTATCCCTTCTCCTGAGTATTTATCAGCTAATGTTTTCCTCAAAGCACTCTTCAAACTGATGGTTACTTTTTACTAGTTTCTTATATTTATTTTTTCTGTATTTCTTTTTCCAAGTGGTTGTTCAAAGACTTCCTAACTCAGCAACATCTGGAACCAAATTCTGAGGCTCAGGTATACACTTAGTGTTCTTTCAGATAACTGTGGGAGATGCAGACCTATTGTAATCTACCTACTCTGAACACTGTCTTACAAAGTGATACTCTGCTATTTATTTGTGTTAATATATTTAAACAGAATTTAATCTGTCCTTACTAGCAGGAGGGGTTTCTTAATTAAGAAATAACACAACAGATGGATTAAGCAAATACATGAAAAGGAAGTATATTGAAAGGATGAGATAATATTGTTAGGATGTAGGTTTTGCTTTTTTTTTTTTTTTTTTTCCCCCCCCAGAAATTCTATATGCATGCTTTGAAGCAGAAAGCTACACTCTTACTTAAATTGACTAGGGGGGTGTTGATAAGGGGTCAAATACAAAATACAAGGGCAAAGTAGGCTGTCTTTGCCCTTGTAGAATCATTCCACAATGGAAAAAGAAAGTAAGGACACTATATTACTGTGTTTATATCTTTGATACTTTGCTCTTGAAGATATAAAAATTGAGAAAAATCTTCTATCCTTCTATGACATTTTATTCATGAATTTATGTTAAATTACTCATTATTTGAGCTTTAAGGCACATTGAAATCATAAGGGTTTCTTATAAGGATTTTTTTTTTGAAACAAGTATTAGAAAACATAATATTTGATCCCAATTTCTTTCCTCTGAGACATCACATTAATAAAGCATCAAACATTATGTCAAGCAGCCCTGAATAACATTTATTGCTACTATCTATGGATATGAGGCATCTATTCTGCCAAGATCAATTATTGCTTTTCTAATGAAAGAGAGAACAGAGAGATCCAGCATTACAAATGTCTTCTTTTCACTCTGCTGCTAATGAAACCAAGTGGTGGTGGAAAAAGAGTTGTCCTAAGATGTATGGCACCATAATCTTGAGAAAATAATTAATCTATAGAAATATAATGGCAACATTTCCATTGCCATCCATAGGATTATTAAAGAGGCAAGAATATGGGTGTTTTTTACCAAAATGAAGCAAGTTTTCTCTGATTTGTACTGATTCCTAGAAATTCATTCTTAATACTAAGAATACTAAGATTTAGACTGCTTCTATATAAAACAAACAAACAAAAAAAAACAAAACAAAACATTGCTTCTCACTTGCATGAGCCCTAATAGCTGGTTGCTATGTGCTCAATTACACCACTTCAGTTCTGAATAATTTTCTATATCCTACGAATATCTATATTCTATACCATTATGTTGAATCATTTTGCAATAGTTCACTAGGATGAAAGAAATCACCTTTTGTGATATGACTACATAGTTAATAAATTGCAACTGCCACAATAAATCATTTTCTAGTCTTAATTTTCATAAGATAGGTGTGAGAATTTCTCTACTCCTACCCATTTAGTGAATCTATAGACAAAGATTTTTAGTTGATTATATTTACAAAATATCAGGACAGAAATTTTCTTAGAGAAAAAACAAATGCATACATGCACAAATTAGGATCCAGTCACATACTTTCCATGCAAATACACATGCCTCTAAACTTCAAAGAACTGAAAAAAATGATCAGTTTAGAAGTGACCCTATTAAATTAAGGTATTCACTATGTATTTTTTTCCTAACAGCAATAGTAAATGATAAATTTCCACAGTGGAGTACCTCAATCTGATCATCATGACATAGGTCCATTACATTCTGTAATATTTAAGACGCATTTAATTTAAAAAGGGGACCAGGTTCCAACTCCTCTACTTTCTTCTTCACTCTAAAGAAAAAATGATAATTATGTGTCATTCATACCCATTATCCTTGTGGTGGTTTTACCTTGCTAGGCAGCTGAATTCCACCACAACCGCTCTCTCACTCCCCCTCCTCAGAAAAGGAGGGGAAGAAGTAAAGGAAAGAACAACTCATGGGTTGAGATAAGGATAATTTAATTTAAGGGGAAAATAATTATTAAGGAAATATTATTATTAATTAAACAATTTAACTAAAGGGAAAAAGGGAAAGGGGAAAAGGGAGGGGAAAAAGGGAGGAAAAAAACCACCACCAATAAAAAACACAACAAAACAAGTAAAGGATGTGTGGAAGTGCAGAGGAAAGAAATTACTCTCTACTTCCCACAAATGAGCAATGCTTGACCACGTCCTTGAAGCAGGGCCTCAACGCATGTAGCCGGTGTTTGGGAGGACAGACATTTTTGCAATGAGAGCCCACCCCTCCCTACTTCTTCCTTTTTCCACCTTTTATTGCTGAGTGTGACATCATATGGTATGGAATATCCCTTTGGTTGGTTTAGGCCTGGTTATGTTCCTTTCTCACTTTTTGCCCACCCCTAGCTTGCTGACTCTGGGAGGGTTAGAGAGAGTCCTGATGCTGTGCCAGCACTGCTCAGCAGCAGACACAACACTGGTGTGATACCAGTGCTGTTGTAGCTACAAGTGCAGAGCACAGCACTGCTTGGGCTGCTGCAGGGTAAGTTAACATCCCAGCCCAGCCCAGTACAATCCTCATCACACAGGGAGAAAAATCTTTCTGCTGACCAATGATTTATTAAGTGTCGCTTCCCAGACACAAAGTGATATTTTACTTCAAGTATGCTTTATGAACACCAAAACTTTTAGGAAAGCTTCCCCACTTCCATAGCTTGATAACATAGTTTATTATTCCATAAATTGCAGTTTTATGTTAATGACAACTGTTATAACTGCCTCACTTTGGTGATAAGTGGGGCAGATAAGGCTAATGTACTAAATGACTATTAACCTCAACAAAGAGAGGCAAAGGGAGACTTTCCACCTAGAAGGCATCCCTGGTCTCTTTGCTGAAAGGCAGGGCTCAAGGAGGAGACCTACCAGCAGTGAATGGGGACTTCAGAAAATTTAAGCTACCTAAGCCCTGGGATGGGCAAACTATATCTGGTGGTTAATGGCGCTATGACCAGGTGGAAGCTGGTGATGAGTGTTGTCCCTGAGGGGGTCTGTCTTGGGACCGGTACTGTTTAATATCTTTATCAATGATATAGAAAATGGAACTGAATGCACATCCTCAGCAAGTTTGTAGATGACACCAAGGTGAGTGGTGCAGCTGATAGAATAGAAAGAAGGAATGCCCTCCAAAGGGACCTGGACAAGCTTGAGAAGCGGGCCGACACGAACCCAATGAGGTTCAACAAGTCCAAGAGCAAGGTGCCCCTGTGTCAGGGCAATCCCAGACATGAGCACAGACTGGGTGAAGAACTCATTGAGAGCAGCCCTGTGGAGAAGGACTTGGGGGTTCTGGTGGATAAAAGGCTCTACATGAACCAGCAATGCGCAATTGCAGCCTAGAAGGCCAACTGCATCCTGGGCTGCATTAAGAGAGAACTGGCCAGCAGGTCAAGAAAGGTGATTGTCCCCCTCTACTCTGCCCTTGTGAGGCTCCACCTGGAGTGCTGTGTCCAGGCCTGGGGCCCCAAGCACAAAAAGGATGTGGATCAGTTACAGCAGGTTGGGAGGTGGGGCACAAAGTTGGTAAGAGGACTGGAGCACCTCTCGTGTGAAGAAAGGCTGAGAGAGCTGGAGAAGTTCAGCCTGGAGAGAAGTCTCTGGTTCTAAGGAGACCTCATTGCAGCTTTTCACTACCTAAAGGGAGTTTATAAAAAATATGAAAAGCAACTTTTTGCTCAGGCAGATAATGATAAGACAAGGGGGAATGGTTTCAAACTGAAAGAGTGGAATTTTAGATTAGATATTAGGAGGAAATTCTTCACTCGGAGGGAAATGAGACACTGAAACAGATTGCCCAGAGAAGCTGTTGATTCCCCATCCCTGGAGGTGCTTAAGATCACACTGGATGAGGCCCTAGGCAACCTGACCTAGTGGGTGGTATCCCTGCCCATAGCAGGGGGTTTGGAACTAGATGACCTTTAAGGTCTTTTCCAACCCAAGCCATTCTGTGATTCTATGATCGCATGATTGGGAATAGACAGCATTAGTTTATCAAGATAAATCATGTCTGACAAATCGCTCTCTGTTGTAGGCCTTGATTTCTAGATAAAAGGAGAGAGCTGTCTGTCATTTTCTTTGACTTTAGCAAGGCTTTTGACACTGTCCAATAGTATTCTTGTATCCAAGCTGGGATGTTGTTGTCTGGATACATGGATAACCAGATGGGAAAAGCAGAAAAAAATAAAAAGAATTGGTTGGACTATTAGGCTCAGGGGGCAGGGGTTAATGGTCCATCCTGTACCTAGATGCTGGCAACAAGTTGAGTGCTACAGAGTTCTGTCCTAGAACCAGTGTCATTTAAAAGTTTTGTAAAAGACCTGGAGGAGTGATAGTGTGCTCTCATCATGTTTGCAGATAGCTTGTGGACCAGTCAATACACTTATGGACAAAGCTGCCATTGAGAAGGATCTAGACAGGTTGGACAAATGGATTAAAGAGGAGGTCCTTGATGGGAAGTCCCGTACCTGGCAAAAAGAATCAATGACAGCAGTACATGGTAGGGATTGACAGCCTGGAGAGCAGCTCTGCTCTGCTCTGGCCCTGGAGGACTTGCTAGATAGGAAGTTCATTATGACCCAGAAGTGTGCCCTGGTAGCAAAGAAAGCCTGGACTCTACTAATAGAACCACAGAACATTCTGGACTCTACTAACAGAACCACAGTCAGTTAGTAGACCAAGATAAATTATTACTCTTCTTTAGTCATGCATTACAACGAATCTAGAACACAGCATATAATTTTGGGTACCCAATACAGGTTAAAAGCAGTAATATGGAGTAAGTACAATGAAGAGCCATTAAGCTGGTCAAGGCTGTAGCACCTACGCTGTGAGGAGAGGCTGGTTCAGCCCAGAGAAGGGACGGCTTTGGGGAAACCTCATAGAAACCAGTAAGTATCCATGGGGAGGTCATCAAGACAGGGTCAGGATCTTTGCAGGGATACCTGATGGGAGAAAGGGAGACAACAGGCATGAGTTAAAATAAGAAAGTTTCAGACTGGCTATAAAACCTTATTAATGATAAGCATAGTCAATTATTAGCACTTGCTTAGCACGAGTATTGGCACAGCTTGCCCAAAGAGGCTGTGCAGTCTCCAGCCCTGAGCAACCCAGTCTGACTTCATGGCCAACCTTGCTTTGACCAGAAAGTAGGACTAGTGGCCTTCTGAGGTCCATCTCACCTGCATTATTGCATGATTCTATGAATTTCCATAGAAAGCATTACAGAAAAATGCTCTAAGTAATGCTGACTTTACTGTCAGGAATGAAAAACCGTCCTTTGTTTATAGTACCACACAAAAGTATTCTTATAGCTGGGAGTGCAACAATAGCCTTTAACTGCCCAGAATAACCTCACATGGGACTGTGTAAATACAGACCTGGGACTTAGTCCTTGCCTGAACTATTCTGTAGGTGATATTTACAGGTTCCTCATATATTGCCTTTTAACATGAATTCTATGAGATATGGAACAGCAGTAGCTAAATATAATTTTAAATTCTCTATAGCGATAACTGTGTTCTTCAGTGGACATGAAGCTCTCACATTCCCAATTCACAGAAGCTTCATAAATAGCGTAGAACAGAAATAATGTTTAGCTTTATTCAAATAGATTAATATGGTATGGATGGGTACCTTCACTTCTAATTACCTGTGCTACACTGGCAATCAGGTATAAAATGACAATTGCAAAATTAATGAGATCACTCCTTTGCATGTTAAAAAGCCATATGTCAAATGAGCATTACACTTTTCTAATGACCTAATACAAATTCAATGTTTAAACTGTATTATCTGTCTTGATTTATCATACTTAACAGCTACCTCTTTGATAAAATGTTCCTTAATGAAGTCGAAGCATATTCTGATCATAGAACTACTTGTATTTCAGTTAGAAGAACACCACAGGACAATAACTGATAAAAATAGATTCAAATTCAGTGGCAGTAAAGAAGCTAGTATAATGTAACCACATAGATGTCCAAATAGTGAGTAGAATACAAGAAAATGGCACAGTATAATGTACCACATAGGCTTCTCTGTTCTGTGTCTGTGACAGCATGGTCCTGCCCCATAACTGCCACATTTGGGTGTACAGAAGATTATAATTTGAGATTGGCTTTGACTATACTGTCCTCAGAAAAATTAAACTTTCAACAAGACAAATCATTTAGAGGTTCCACCTAGAAAACAATAGTGTACATGAGGATAATAAATTTATAATTCCTCCACACATTTACATGTATTTTTTTTTCCAAAACATTCAAGTTTTTGGTGTTTCAAGTTTTCAAGCTCATGGGGGCAGTAATAGACCTAATGAGTAGTACACATTTTCAGGAAAATGGGTCTTTCATTCACTGATATAAGGAAGGAAATAGTGAGAGCTGTGAAAGTCAGTCTGGAAGATACGTGAAAAGAAATAGAGGACAAAGTCTGTATATATTAGCTTAATCAATCTCCATTGTCATTCCCCCCTGTTCAATAAATGAAGGGCAAATGAGAAAAAAAACGGCAGATTTTTATGACTATGTTCTAATACCCATAATGTTAAATCATCTGAAATCCTTTTAAACCTGAGCAGCAGTGTTTTCACTCTTATGGCAATCCAGAAATTGTTACTCTGCACACTGAAAAGAAAAAGCATAAATGAAATTACTGTAGGCTTTAGAGATGTGGTGAAATGTTTCATTCTGTTAACCAGTGATGTTTCTATACAGCAGGGACTTAAGAACATGTTCAATATCTTAGTAAAGTGGTAGGAATAGGTTGTGAGACTTTTTGGAAGAGAAGCAGAGAAGACTCAGACTAGAGATAGCCATCTTTCTGAAAATTCCTGTAAAGTTGCTCTGGACTCTCCTTTGCTTATTCTATTAAAAGTATGCCTATCGGACAAGCCTGAGATAAACTGTTATTCTCTGGTAATGTCACATCAATTGGTGGGAAGAAATAAAAAAGCTATATAGAACATACTACACCACTGTATTATGTGCATTTAAAAGTAACCTTATAAAATTATTGGTATTGTGGTTTTCATTTGAGAATAAAGGCTGCCAAATATAATGTGTATGATGTACAGAACAGTGACTTCTAGCTGACAAAGGCTAAGTAAATTTCCTACTGTGCTTAAAGCCAGCAAGGCACTTTCATTTTAGCTGGCTTTGTAGTGATTCTGCCTGGGGAGAATTAACATACTATTTAAAGTTGGACAGCATATACAGACACACTCCTTGACCATAAGTGCAAGGACTATTTCAGCCTGGTCAGTAGATGACAATCTGACTCTTATTGTACTGCACTGAGTTTAAGTGACAAGGTTTTGGTAGCAGGGGGCAACAGGGGTGGCCTCTGTGAGAAGAATCCGGAAGCTGCCCCATGGTAGGTAAGGGCCAGTTTCAGCCAGCTCCAAAGGGACCAGCTGCTGTTCCGAGCCGAGCCAATGAGTGATGTTGTTTGTGACTCTGTGAGAGCAGATTTAAGAAAGGGGGGAAAACAAACAAACAAACAAACAACTGCTGCACAACAGCAGCTGGGAGAGTGAGGAGCAGTGAGAAACAGCCTTGCAGACACCAAGGTCAGTGAAGAAGGGGGGGGGGGGGGGGGGGGAATGTGTTCCAGGTGCCAGACCAGAAGTTTCCTCATGGCCTGTGGAGGGGACTATGATGGAGCAAGTTGTCCTCCTGCAGCCCATGGTGTACCACCACGGAGCAGGCTTCCACGCTGCAGCCCGTGGAGAAGCCCATGGTGGAGCAGGTGGATCTGATGTGAAGGAGTCCAGAGCAGACTCCAGTCTAGAACTGCAGCCTGTGGAGAGGAGCCCATGCAGGATCACATGATCTGGCAGGAGCTGCCACCCGTTGGGGACCCATGTTGGAGCAGTTTGCTCCTGATGGCTGGACCCCGTGCTACGGACCCTTGTTTGGAGCAGTTCTTGAAGAGCTGCTGCCTGTGGGCAGCCCTCGCAGGCTTAGTTCAGGAAGGACAGCATCCTGTGGGAGGGACCCCATGTGGAGCAGGGGCAGAGAGTGACTGTGAAGGAGCATCAGAGACAAAGTGTTACAGACTGACCGCAACCCTCATTCCTTATTCCCCTGTGCTGCTCCGGGGGAGGAGGTGGAAGAGGGTGAATGGGGGGAAGGTGTTTTTAGTTTCTCACTGTTCTAGCTTGTTAGTAATAGGCAATAAATTATATTAATCTCCCTATGCTGAATCTGTTTTGCCCATGACAACAATTGTTGATTGATCTCCCTGTCCTTATCTCAGTCCTTGAGCCCTTTTCATCTAATTTTATCCCTCTTTCCCTTTGAGGAGGGAGATAGCAGTTGCAGTGGAGCTCAGCTGCCCAGCTGGGTAAAACCATCACAGGTACTTGTTTCTAAGTTAACATCACAGATGCTTTATTTTAAAAATAGTGATTAGAAACATTCCCCCTCCCCCCCCCCCCTTTTTCTACTTTGCACACAAGTCTTTACATGAAGATCACATAGTACCTTACAGAAGAAAAGCTGATCTTGCCTCCTAAGCACATTTTTACTGATTTTTTAACTGCTTACATCTTTGCCTCAAGAAAAGAAAGCTTTAAAGTTCCTAGAGATAAAACAATTTTCTCAAATTATCTGTTTTCATTATTACTGTTTACCATGTTTAAATTTACAAAATCATCTTACTTCATGTACCTTACCCTATATGACTAGCTAAATTAATAAACTACACAGCAGTGAAGGAAAAGACACATGTTTAACAGGTGTTGCAGTGGTAGCATGCTCCTTCCAACTATGGAAGCTTAAAAGGACATTTTAAGCCAAACTGGCTATTTCTCTTGAAACAGATTAAGTTCTTTTATGTTCTTTTATTCTGGCAGAACGAAAGATTGTTTCACTTTCAGTATACAGCTGTAGCCAAGCAGCTGGGAAAGCTATGTCTTTGATCACTCCAACTGGAACCAGAAGAGCCAAAACCTAAAATAAATCACATAGCTTATAAATGTCTTTTAACATGAGATGGATGCACTACGTAACATTTTAACTGCATGTCCATTCTCCTACATGCATAAAATCTATCTTAGCCAGTAACTTGACAAAGATTGTTCACCTGAATTTTCAGAATAGGAATATTATTATTAAATTTATTGGCATTGGATAAGAGTAAATGGTACTGGTAACAACAAGTCATCACTAGGCAGAAAAAAATAAAAAGGATTTGTTATTAATAACAGACAATAAAGTGAAGCCATATAGAGCAATTGAACTGGCTAAATTGGCAAAGTTAGGAATAATGGGAAACAATGAGATATTGATAGTGCTAGAAATTTTGTAAACATGATCACTAGGAAAAGCAGAAAAAAGTATCCTGTACTTTTTTCTTGGTATACTCAGCATGTATTACTAGTTTTTAGCTTATTTTTGCTAAATACTGAATACTTGGATATTTGGCTAGATACTATTTGCAGTTGTTAGGGGTCGCTGAACCCAGTAGTCCAATAGGGGTTTTGAAATTCACTTGATCAAAAAAATCGATGCTGTCTGTCACATCTCTATGCACAAACAAAAGAAGGTACATAGACTCAAACTACAAGTAGAGGTTACCTATATAGTGTTTTTTTTTTTTTTTTTTCCCCCATGTATCTGTACGATATACAGCCACATTAACTGGTGTTACTAGACAGTTTTCTGATTACTAAGAACATTTGCTGTTTACGGAACTGTGGTGTTTTCACACAGATGTACAGCTGAACTTCACACCACACAGCTCTTCCCTTCATCTCAAAGGAAAACGTGGAGAAAATATGATGAAAAAGGGCTCAAGGGTTGAGACAGGGAGATCACTCAGCAATTACTGTCATAGGCAAAACAGACTCGGCGTAGGGAGACTAATGTGATTTATTGTCAGTTAGTAACAGACTAGAGCAGTGAGAAACTAAAAGCAAACTAAAAACACCTTCCCAACCTCTTCTACCCTCCATGAGTGGCTCAGAGGAATGGGAAATGGGGGTTGCAGTCAGTCCATAACAGTGCCATCTGCCGCTCCTTCATGGTCACTTTCTTCCCCTGCTCCAGCTTGGATTCCTTCTCACATGACACGATCCTTCTCAAACTGTACTTATGTACGCTTCCCACAGACAGCAGATCTTCAAGAACTGGTCCCATATGGGTCAGTAACATGAGGTACAGCAACAGACTGCTCCAGCATGGGCCCCCCACAAGCGGAAGACTCACCAGATCACCTGCTCCTGTGTGGGTATCTTTCCATGGGCTGCAGTTCTGGCCTGGAGTCTGCTCAAGGGGACTTCTATCTTCCAACAGGCCGCAGCCTCCTCCAGGCCACATCCACCTGCTCCACTGTGGGTTCCTCCATGGGCTGCAGCACGAAGATCTGCTGCACCATGGTACATCATGGGCTGCAGGGGGCCTGCTCCACCAGGGGCCTCTCCACTGGCTGCAGGGGAACTTCAGCTCTGGTGTCTAGAGCACCTCCTACTCTCCTGCACTGACCTTGGTGTCTGTAGGGCTGGCTCCCTCTACATATTCTTGCACCTCTTTCCAAGCAGCAGTGGTTTTTTTGGTTGTTGTTGTTTCGTTTTGGTTTTTTTTTTTTTTCCCTTTCTTAAATCTGCTTTCACAGAAGCACAATTGGAGTCGCTCAACTCTGTCCATCAACGGCTTCCTTTTGGAGATGGCTAGAACTGGCTCTTATCTAACATGGGGAGGGCTTGCTACCAAACCTTGCCAAGTAAACCTAAATCGGAATTTAAATAACCTTGTTCTTTTTGGAGATGCTAATTTTGAATTATTTTATGGATATATATGTTTGCTGTTATGGAACATACAGTGACTTCGCTCTCTAGACCCCAATACATTTCATAGACAGATAGGAGGGCTCTTTTTTCATGTCCTTTTCAATGTCTACTAGAAAGTATAATTAAAATTATCAGAGATACAAAGGAGATCGCGAACCAAGGGAGCAGAGACTACAATTTTTAGTTTGACGGTAAGATCAGGGTGAAGAAATGTTTCCACCAGATAAATCTCCCATAGATAATTTTGGTTTAGTATAGTATGGTTTTGTTTTGTTTTATTTTATTTTATTTTATTTTAGTAAGTGAAGCTACTTGGGTAAGTATTTCATTGGTTTTCTATGCAGATCAGTGAGCTAACAGAGAGGTTATTTATAAAACATGCTATTCAAAAATAATTATTTAAGAAGACATTGTCTCATAAACACAAGCAGTGCTTTGCTCAAGCAATGGGAAATTCCCAGAGACCACATTTATCTTAATTATATATCTGTAAGCATATTTCTTAGAAGAAATTTATTATAATTTTAAGAACATTTTCTCATATTTTAAAACATAGAATACAGAGAGAAATGAAGTATTTGATCATACAATTATACAAGAATAGTTGATGTTAGAGTTTGAAAGTTGCAAGTAAACTCCACAGAATTTTGCCAGTTGAAGTTGTTACTTTCTGTGTAAGTAAAGCTTTAAGACTAAACTCTGGAAAGAAATTTACATTATTTTACCCTGAACTGTAAAGGAATTGCTTCAACATTTTGCACAAATAAGTCTTTTTCAAGGGCTATTTGAAAAGCTACTAAGTGAAATATGTGCATTTTTTTCCAATGGAAAACAGATGTGCATGTTTGAAATTTCCAGTAGGAAGTTAGCACTTAATTTTGCTGAAACATGTTATTATATTGTGCTTTGACACATCATGAAGTACCACTTAGTGACAATATAAAAAGATTCAGAGTGATTTCCAATAGGAAAACCATTATTAGTTTAACGTAGCAAATGTTCTGACAGAACTGTATATTTGAAATGCCTGCTAACTGCTAGTATATAATACACCTTGTGCAGATATCAAACCTAAATATATAAAGTGACAAGTCAGCACACCTTTCCTTGCTCTGGCTCTTCTTTTTTATAATTGCATATCCAATCATACACGCAATAGAGTGACTTTACATAAGCTGGGGTAATAGAGTCAGAGTGGTATCATTTTTGTTGCTCTCAATTTTATTATACAAATCAGTAAATTCTTCAAAACTTACAGGAAAAAAAAATCTGAATGACAAACTATTATAGTATTGAAAACAGAAAAAATAAGATTTTCACATTTCAGTGATTCAAGTAAAGAAACTCTTCTGTTATGTTTTCTTCACTGTCTTGGCTATGGCATGCTATAATCTCTTTCCAAGCTATTTAATGTTCTCCAATTTATTTTCTCCAGGCTGAAGATCCTTCTGTTGCTCTAACTTACCAAGTATATTGCCTCTTTGTTTTAACACACTCACCCTGCAGTGACCCATACTGAACCCTCTGCACTGGAAGAAGGCTCGGAGGAAATAGTCAAAGGCTCATGAAGACTTAGGAATGACTGAACAGTGTTGCAAAGAAAGCTGAATTTATCTCACCACAAAGGAGATCAAGAGGTAGCCTTTGTTGTAGATAAATAGTTGTATCAGCTGAGTGAATCAACTGCTTATATTAACTGAGTGAATCAATCAAGTGAGTAACTGGCCATGAGCTAATCAGAAGACTGCCAACATGCTTATTTCTAACTTAGCCATATCCTCATGGGTTATCTATGTGCAGCTCAGCCCAACAGAGTATAAGAAAACAAATAGGAAACAGAAAGAACTTCAAACAGAACAAAAGGCTTGAGCTGGTTTCAACCCAGGTATTTCTTCCCAGTAAATGGGGATGCCTAGCGCTGTGACAGTGAGCATATTATATAGACCAGTAATGAAATTCACATTTGTACTGTGATTCAATTGTATATTGAAATTGGTACACTCTGCAAAGCATGTTTGTACACCTATTATAATTTAGGTACATTGATCTATCACTCCACCATCAAAAAGTGCAACATCATATTACATATGATAACATTACTAATTAAATATTAGGAACTCCATGTGCAGAAAAGCTGGAAGAATTTGGTCAGAGAATATTGGATTCTGATGCGCACACTGACAGCAACAGAAGCTATGTCAAGTGCCTTATAACGGAAGTTAATAGCACTTACATAGCCTAGATATATTTAGGTCATATAACTAGGACTTTGTCATAGGACGAGAACCAGAATGTACAGGATCTTGAGGTTACAGAGTGAAAGCACTGCAGCCTCACAGCAACTACTGAAGTTGGTATATAGGTGTAGTTTCACTGAAAGGTTTATTTCTCCTTTCCGAAAGATTTTCATACTTCCCTACCGGCAAAAGAAGTTTCAGCATATGACTTTAACCTATAGTTTGATACAGAACATCTTCACAGAATTTAAGTATTCAACCAATCTATTGCACACTGGATTGCCGTAACAAGGTTAATTCAATACTTTTTGAAATAAGTGAGTCTCACCATTCATCTCAAAAGATTTTAAATCGGGAACTGTAGGAGAGTCGTGAAGAAAGGAAGTGAAAACATAGATTCCTGGAGTTCTCCAACTCTCTCAATTTTTTTCATGTAAGTGATTTTTACAGTTTCCTATATGGTTTAATCTTTCTGAGATAAATAAAGAAATAAAAACTTAATACAGATTTTAACAGATAGACAATCCATGAGGAACAACAGCAATTGTTATATCAGATAATTACCTTACTTTAAGGGATAAAATGGAAGAAATAGGTTGAGTAATTTCTGCATCAGTTTGATCCATACATACTTTAAGAGACATCCTTATTGTCTTGAGTTATACAATCAAAGCAATGGAGAATATATAATTTACCAAAATAACTTAGTTCACTGTTATTACTCTTAGTCAAAAGCTTGAATTTTATAGTATGAATAACCTTTATTTCAGTGTTTTATTACAGGGTTTATTATGTCTTTTTTTGGAATTACTTGTTTATTCTGCAAAAAGAGTCTTGTGAAGACACTTGTAAATTATTATCATTATTTCTTAAAGAACTAAACTTATGGATTTGTCTTACTTTTCTAAGAAATTGATTTTCCTAAATCAACTCTACCTTTAAGCTTTAATGTTCTCTTTTACAGATTTCAAATCTTTGTTGAAGACCCAGGCATTAGAACTGGATGCATTTTTCCAATGGTAGTCAACCTAATTGTTTGTGTAGAAAATATCTGGTCTGTTTATAGTCTTCTGCTAAAAATGTAAATATAATGCAATTTATAGAGCTACATGACTGCAATAGGAATGTGTTCAAATGGTTTTATATAGTAAGACAGTTATTTTCAGAATTACAGGATATAGCTTCTCATCACTGTAGAATATTCATTTTGCAATGGGCATCATATTTGGTTATACCAAAGTTAATGCAATAGATACAATTCCTGGTTACTATTAATCTGTTTTCCAATATATCTGTCATTTCTTCAGTGTAAGGGTATTGACAAGATCAAACAATGATTCTACATTTTCTTCCAGAAAATTGATAAAGTTACTGAAATACATTGGCTGACAACAGATCTCTAATAGACCACAATAAATATTTATTTAGTGGTTGTAGTGGTTTACAAGCCTCATAGCATAGCTGTAGATGTGAGGATATGAATACATCATTTTTAATTGATCTGGCAAGAGTGACATTGATTTTGTGTCATAGTTTTATTTATTTATTTTCTATTCAGACTATTTAAACATTGCATAAAAGTTTATGTATATTACATCAAGTTAGTTATTTTAACCAAAGTTTTCATCAAAAACAATGTCAAAATCAATCCATAATATGCATTTTTGTAGTTTCTATTATTATTATTATATAGCTTTCTCATTTGTTTACCTCTGATCAGTGATGACCTACTCACCCTATTTGGTTATCAAGATAATTTCCTCTACTCCTTTTGAATAACACCTCTTTCATCTTTCAGTTGTCTGGTGCTTTTCCAGAATTACATATTTTTTTAGCAATCATTTCCCATGATTAAAAAATATTGCCACATAGCTTAAATCCTACATATGACTTTTCAAGGTCTTTAGATTTTAAGTGTTTCTCCTGGATTTATTAAACATACTCTCATAATCACTGAAAATAGAACAGCCTCTCTAAACTACGCACACTTAATCCTTCTTTACTCTGTATACAGAAAAGAAATAGCTGAGTCTCAACTAGATTCATCTGAGGTTCATTTGAGCAACCTTATTGTAGTTGGCTAGACTCAGACCTACTGTTGTGTTTTAACCCGGCAGGCAGCTAAGCACCACACAGCTGTTCCCCAGTGGGACTGGGGAGAAAAAAAAAAAAAAAAGTAAAAACTCACGGATTGAGATAAAGACAGTTCAATAGAACAGAAAAGCAAGGGAAAATAATCACAATGATAAAAGAATATACAAAGCAAGTAATGCACAATGCAATTGCTCAATTGCTCACTGACTAATGCCCAACCAGTTCCCAAGCAGTGGCCACCCACCCGCCCATCCAACCTTCCCCTAGCACCTCTCTCCTCAGTTTTATTGTTCAGTATGACATCGTATGGTATGGAATATCCCTTTGGCTAGTTTGCGTCAGCTGTCCTTGCTGCATCCCCTCCCTTCTTGTGCACCCCCAGCTTCCTCGCTGGTAGGATGGTATGAGAAGCTGAAAATTCCTTGACTTACTGTAAGCACTGCTCTGCAACAATTAAAACACCAGTGTGTTATCAACATTAGTCTCATCCTACATCCAAGACACAGCACCATACCAGCTCCTAGGAAGAAAATTAACTCTATCCCAGATGAAACCAAGACATCTAGAAATTGGTAGCTAATTCATGACTTCATTTTTATCCATAGTAAAAGTCTTACACAGTACTTTGATATGGGCACAACTACAATTTATGATTTTTTTTGTTGTTGTTAAAATGTTTTATATTTGGTGGTATAGGATGTTCAGCATATATCCCAGGAATGGGAATGCTTCAAGTCTATATTTCTCATACTATTTTTTAGTTATATAGAAACAGTGTTGTTCTTGAAATGGTGAAATATACTCAGCTAGATCCTGCTATAAAACAGATGACCTTTGACCTAACTTCATTGTCCTTCTGGGTTCTACTGACTTCAAAATTGGAAAGAAAAATGAATTTTTCAAAAACATTGATTAACAAATGTAGTTCAAGGTGAAAATTTTCTTAGCAATATGATCTCTAATAAAAACAATTAAACTTTTTTTTTTTCCTGATCTAGAAAATAGGCGAGACATACCTCTTGAGGCCTAACCCATACTAGACACATTTATAGAGGAATTTCATTATATTAAATAAAGCAGCATATGTTAGTAATTTCTTATCTGCAACAAATTGGATCTTTTGAAATCAGATTATAGATGTTATTTGTAAATATTTTGCCTGTTGAATGTTGTTGAAGTTGTATTTCAGTTCAGTTTGGAATGTCTTTTACTCTCTTCTACAAGAAGACCATTGCAATTGCTTGCAGTATTTTTCAGTTTTAAGGTAAAATATTTAAGCATCTTTTCATTTTTGGCTTTGTAACAGCAAGTACTGATGCTGAATTAGTATTCCTACTAAAAACGAATTTAGTTCAGGGAAGGTAAATAATATGGCCCACCTTTAACTTGTATAATTAATTCTTTTTAAAATATGTTAGGTTTCTGTTGACAAGGTTCTATCTTTAGGGAATGAACAGAAAGCAGTGTGAGGACATCTTTTAATGTTGTTTCTTTTCCCCAGTTAGATAGGAAACCTAATGTACATTAAGGACGGATATATTCACATGCTGAATTTGAGAGTCTCAGGTTTTTACATGTCTCCCACAGCACTGGTACAGCTCAGTGCATCCCCTTAAAGACAGGCAGTCTCAAATGACAGCTACATGGAAGGACAGCCCAGGAAGAACTGACTGAATAACAAGCCAGCTAAAACAGCACTTGTTTGTGAAGACAAAAGCTAGACAGGTCTGCCCTGTTGAAGAACTGACATTTCCACTGAGCAATGATCTACCAGTGGATTATTTAATCACAAAATAATATATAACTGTGATTTCACTTTGAAAACTGAGGAGATATAATTCAAGTTGCAATGTCAGTGTCAAAAGCTGAGAAGCAGTAGGTCTAAGACATTTAGTATGTAGCAATAAAGAGTAATAATATTACAGCTTCAACACAAGAATCACTAAAGTTTCAATGCTGAATGACAGACACAGAAGCAAATAAACAGGGCTTTGTTCATAAATGCAGTAGTTTCATCAACCACTTGTTATTTGAGAGAAGAGGTTTAGATGATCACATCACCTGGTGATAGCTAATACAAAAAGAATTAACTGTCCTTCCAGGACAGTTTTTCACTTGTAGAGCTACACTCCCCTCATGCACACACAAAGTAAACTCAGGACCACTTAATCATACGTAAATTTGAATTTGATCTTGCACTGTCCACCTTGTTCTCCAAAAAAGCACCCCAAAATAAAAACCTATATTGAATCTGTGAAATTTACTGAAAATTTTATTTATTAATGTAAAATTCTCCTCTATTTTAAGCCGATCTACCTTCAGGTTCCCATTCAATGAGACTATTACCATTAACATCACAAGGAGCTGAATGCTGCCCTGAAATTGTGGAGGTAATTACTTTTGAAAGCCTTTGACCCCAGGACTCTAGTCATGAACAGATAGCTTGCATTACCTATTTGCTCATTCCACACATTTTCTCCACAGAGAGCAGTGTATTTACATAGAAATTGCAAAAATAGCCTTATATGAATACAGCACTTACTGTGTGCTTTATTTGTACCATCCTCCCTTTCAGGTTTTCTGAAAGGTGAACATTACAATAATGCATACATATTCACAGAGCAATATTGCAGGATAATTCTCACAAGGCTGTTACTACTCACAACTTATAAATGAATTATTAATAGCCACTGAAATCTATAAATAATCATCATATAGTAGGCTTTGTTGGTCAAATTAAGTCATTTAACTGCAGTACAGTCACTAAAGAATATGAAGATCTAATTATCAATTCTTTTAACACAGAATTGAAAAAAATATCACATCAGTCCAAACAGATATTTGATGTAGACCTATCTAACAATATCTTCTTCATTAGCTTTCATCCATAATCTTGCATCTCTCTACCACATTAGGATGGACATATGTATTGCTGCAGAGAAGTCAAGGATTCAGCTGACCAACTACAGTGCTCAGGGTCAGAACTACCATAATGCAACAGAGTTATTGCTCATTATGACCTCAGTAAGAAAGACACTCAGACTCCATATTGATTTAAATGCCATTTATTGGAACAAGCACTAGAAAGAAAAAGAGGACAGATAATAGGATAGATAAGAGGATTTACCAGTGGTGCAGTCACTTCTGCCTACTGGGAGCTGCCTATTCCTACCAGCCAGCTAAGTTTGTCTTGTGGACAAGTTATATGTACATCACAGCACACATCTACACCTACTCAGGTCAACTGTTATGGAAATCATGTTCAGTAGTCTGGTTAGTATCACAACAGTTAGGCACCTAGATTTCCCTATGTTGTGGTTTAACCCGGCTGGCAGCTAAACACCACACAGCCGTTCGCTCACCCTCCCCCCTCCCTCTCTGGGATGGGGGAGAGAAACGGGAAAGTGAAGGCTGTACACTGGACTTCATCTGGATCTGTGGATATTTGTGCATCGTCTAGGTCCTTATAAATTACTTCCCATACAGCTAATTCCCTCAGGTACTGAATTCCCTTCTCCATGGTGGTCCACTTGCCTGGTAGACATATAAGTTCTTCCTTGAAGGGATACCTTTCCTTCACAGCTGACAGGAGACGCCTCCAGAGGCTGTGAGATTGTGCTCCATCTCCAATTGCTTTGTCAATGCCTGCGTCCCTAGCAAGGGATCCCAGCCGCCTGGCTTCCCTGCCCTCTAATTCCACACAATTGGCTCTGGTGTCCCAGCACCGGCGCAGCCAGGTGACAAGCTGCTCACCTATACAGCGACCAAAATCTTTTCGCACATCTCGTAGCTCAGGCTGGTATAGGGTTCGGGTGGTTACTGTTGATTTTTCGACATCCTCATCCTATCTTCATCCTCCTGCACATTTGATGGCCCAGCCTCGTCTTCTCTATACCCAGACCTAGCAGAAGACTGTCTGCGTTCTAAATGACCTGAGTCTCTATACCATTTTTTCACCTTGTCTACAGGGGCAACTTGCACTGCTACAGCTCGTTTCTCTGACCCAGCCACAGGGTCTGCCACAGGGGTTGGAATACCCTCTGCGGGGTCAACTTGCACTGCTACAGCTCGTTTCTCTGACCCAGACACAGGGTCTGCCACAGGGGTTGGAATACCCTCTGCGGGGGCAACTTGCACTGCTACAGCTCGCTTCTCTGACCCAGACACAGGAGTGGGAGCAGCTGCAGGAGCTGGAACTGGAGCGGCTGCAGGAGCTGGAGCGGCTGCAGGGTCTGTCGCTAGGTTGCTAGTAGCATCAATTGCAGCTCGATAGGCACAAGCCAGACCCCAGCACGCTACAGTGATTTGTGTCACTTTGGAGCTGCCAGAGTCATGACACCTTTTTTTCAAGCATTCTGCGAGCTTTTTAGGATTTTGCAGTTGTTCAGGGGTGAATGTCCAAAACACTGGAGGTGACCACTGCTCTAGAAACCTGCCCATATCCTCCCACACTCCCTGCCACTCGCAACTATCCCGCCTCAAGACAGATCTCCGGATGAGATTCCTAAGTAGTTGTTTAACCCTCAACAAAACCTGAAGCGCATTCAGGAGACATAACAACAAGAGCAGGCTGGTCTGAGTATCCCAAGGATATTCAACATCTTGGAGAACCACCGTAACTAGCTCGGGGGATAAGAGGGTGGTGAAGGAGAAAGGGAGAGTGAACAGGTAGGGTAAAATGTCTTCCCCTGTCCGCTCCACAGATTGGCTCCCTGATGAAAAAAGGCAATAGGTGTAATTGCTAACAGTTTCCGAGATATGGTTTCCAAAGTATAGAGTCGACGACAGTGCTGAGTACAAATACCAGGTTAGAGTCATGACCAGATATTTCATCATTTCATAAGCCATTGTTACATCGCACAGTACCATAACAATCTTAAACCAGGGCCCGGAAAGGATAAACAGTGCAACAGGGAGCACATACAGAAAGTAACGTGCTATAAGACTCAATTTGGAAAACAGGCACAGCAGACTGGAGATTAAGGCAATCAAAATCATGACTAGCAACTATTAAGCAGGTCCAATACTTATACCAATTTTAGTTTAACACACTCAGGTCAAATCTGTCGATATCTCAACCCTTCGAGCCCCATGTTGGGCGCCAAAAGAACTGTTGTGGTTTAACCCGGCTGGCAGCTAAACACCACACAGCTGTTCGCTCACCCTCCCCCCTCCCTCGCTGGGATGGGGGAGAGAAATGGGAAAGTGAAGCCTGTGAGTTGAGATAAAGACAGTTTATTAAGACAGGAAAATAATAATAACAATAATAATAATAGTGATAATGATAATAGTATTAATAATAGTAATGTGTATGAAACAAGTGATGCACAATGCAATTGCTCACCACCCGCTGACCGATGCCCAGCCTATCCCCGAGCAGCCGGCCCCCCCACCCCGGCCAGCCACCCCTATATATTGTTTAGCATGACGTCAGATGGTATGGAATACCCCTTTGGCCAGTTTGGGTCAGCTGTCCTGGGTCTGTCCCCTCCCAGCTCCTGCTGCACCCCCAGCCTGCTCGCTGGCAGGACAGAGCAAGAAGCCGAAAAGTCCTTGGCCTGGTGTAAACACTGCTCTGCAACAATTAAAACATCAGCATGTTATCAGCACTCTTCTCATCCTAATCCAAAACATAGCACCCTACCAGCTACTAGGAGGAAAATTAACTCTGTCCTAACTGGAACCAGGACACCCTAACACATAGAAATAAACTGTTACCTTTATGTTGTGATTCATTTTAATATGAAGTAGAAATCTAAAATAGGTCAGATTAATTTCTCCTCAGAATTACTTATTTTTTTACATTAACTGTAATAGAAGGCTGGAAGAAAATTTTAGCTTAGATGTTTGCACCTGGGGAGGTTTAGGTTGGAAATTAGAAGACATTTCTTCTCAGAAAGAGTAGTCAGGCATTGGAACAGGTTGCCCAGGGAGGTGGTGGAGTCACCGTCCTTGGGGGTGTTCAAGGAAAAGTTGGACGTGGTGCTTAGGGACATGGTCTAGTGGGTGATATTGATGGTAGGGGTATGGTTGGCCCAGATGATCTTGGAGGTCTTTTCCAACCTTAATGATTCTATGATTCCATGATTCTTAAGATTTCTTAATTTGCTAAAGTAGTTAAAAGATTACTAGTTTATATACATGTTGCTGGAGATAAGCTTCCTTAACATACATCATTGTTTCTAAGCTTCCTTAACATATATCATTGTTTCTAACTGTTTTAGTTTCATCAATCTAAGAAAAGTTGGTGAGTTTACTAAACTCCATTCTAAGTGTTATGTCATTAAAAGAAAATTTCAGATTCCATTTTTCAGTAAAATAGTTTTTAGCAAAATAATAATAATAATAATAAACACAGTTATTATATGGTATATGTTTTGACTTTGGATAGGTGTGATCAAGTGTTTTTTAGGGCTTCAGCTGTAACAGTAAACTAAAAGATACTGTGATTTATTGCTGCTTAAACTCTCAATTCCCATTTATATGTTGTTTGTTTACATGTCATTGATGAGAATTTAGGTAAGATATCACGCTCTCTGAAAGCTCATTACTTAAACTGTACATCTGTGGAAGACTTTTCAGCGAATGAAATGTATAATAATAGCCTGTAGAATTTTTAGCAGTTAAATATGGAAAATATTGCCAACACAGAGATATAAGGTGCCTAGAAACAGCAAAGTCTCACCCTGCTACCTCGCATGTAAATACTAATCATAACCACGCTTACTTTTCCTTGAATTCACAGTGAATTCTCTATCAGCACTTTTAATTGTCTCACAGCAAATTTTAAACTCTGTCTAATGTAATAAACTGGATATTCAGCAGACTCACAAAACAGAGTCAGATGCAAACAGTAAGATATCCACTTCTTGGATGATTTTGTGTATGTCTCCTTCGCATGGTTTAGGTAGAGGAAGGACACTAAGATGATGAAGGGACTGGAGCATCTCTCCTATGAGGAAAGACCAAGAGACCCGGGACTATTTAGCCTGGAGAAGAGAGGTCCCAGGAGGAATCTTACCAAGGTATATAAATAGCTGAAAGGAGGGTGTAAAGAAGACAAAGCGAGGCTCTTTTCAGTGGTGTCCTGTGACAGGATAAGAGGCAGTGGGCAAACACTGGAATGCAGCAGGTTCCACCTGAACATCAGGAAGCACTTCTATACTGTGCAGGTGACAGAGCACTGGCATAGGTTGCCCAGAGAGGCTGTGGAGTCTCCCTCATCGGAGATCTTCAGAAACCATTTGGACATGGTCCTGGGCAACCTGAGGTCCCTGCTTGAGCAGGGAGTTGGACCAAATGACCTCCAGAAGTCCCTTCCTACCTAAATCATTCTGCGATTCTATGGAAAAGAGGTATTAGAGCTGCACTAAACACCACTTGTCCAAAAATACTTGCATCCTGCCCTACTGTATTTGATGCCAGAGTAAAACTTTCACCTTAATGAGAAGCAGGCAACATTTTCTAAGATTCCCACATATGCCTTTGCAGGTTGGCCAGAGGTATCTCTTTGGGTTTATAAGCTCAGTAGGATTGGCTGGATTTGTAACTATATTTTTGAAATGTTCTTGAGATCAATTTAAATATTTAAGCAGTCTTAAAATAAAAATAAGCTGCCTTCTGGCAAAATAGTGGGTTATGCTCTCTTTCACACAGCTATACAGTTACTAACATTCCCATCCCTGTTACCCTCTCCCCTTTCAAATAAGAGAAGCTTCAAATATGACTAAAAATAATTTCTTATATTTTACCTGGTTTATAATTTTCCTAAATATCCCTCAGATATGCTAGAAAATAACCAGCAAACCATATCTTACTTCAGGTATTATCTTCAATGCTGGACCCTGCAGGCATCGCCCTTATAATTTGAAATTAATCCTCAGAATAATTCCTTTAGTTTACCTTTCCTCTGGCTAATTAGTTTGAGAAAATAAATTGTATTAGCTGCTTTAATCAGCATGTCTTCCGAATGTAAGTAAAACACAGCTCAGGGTTATGTAGGGTTTTCATGGTCTCTTTATGTTGGTTTCCTATCTAGAAAAGTTATCGTCGTCTCTTCTCATTTTTTCAAAACCTTGACTCACATTGTTGTTGTTGTTTGTTTGCTTGCTTTGTTTTGTTCATTTGTTTTCTTTTCATAGCTCCTTAATACCATGTGTAATCTGAAACACAAGAAAGACCACTCATAGCACAATAATAATTGGGACAGGACCAATACGACAAAGCTCATTACTCAGTTTCTCACGTCTTTTAAGATCTGGACTTTAAGGAGAAATAAAATAGTAGAGAAGGCAAGCAGTAGAGATTTATAAATGAAGAATTATGAAGCACAATATTTTAAATGAAATAAGTTTTGTGGCTTATATTTTAGTTCCTTATATTTCTTATGTGGATCCTGAAAAGAGGGCAATCTAGTTTATGGACTGAGGATAATCTAGCTAGGACTGAGGTTCAGAAAGTCCTTTATTTTTTTCAGTGTTTAAACAACTCATGTATTATTTCATCCTTTAACTTGGCTTTTATCAATTAGTTTCTTCTTCTCACAATAGCATTGTAGACAAGAAATGCATGATGCTAGTTACTTTGGTAGTGGGTACAAGAACAGATATAAACAACTGACTTGAGCACGTTTACTCCAAAAGGTTTATGCCTGCAACATACTGCTTAACATTTGTGTATTGAGAGGAGTGGCAGACCAGGATATGTCAACAGCTGAAAACCACTGTCATTTACTTTGTGGTTTGTAATCTAAATCTGACAACAGAAAACACAAATGCAAAAAGCTTGAGGCAAACTTGGTAAGCAATGATTAATGCTGCAGCACTCAGCATAAAGAATGCTGAGGAGAATGGGGAAAAGAGAACTATAACTTATGAGATAGACATAATGATTATTAGCAGTGCTTGATTCTTTCAAGCACGTCATGCACGTAACAAGGAATTCACCAGAAGGCCAAGGCAAGGTCCAGTCTTACCACAAACCCACTAAAAGGCACAGTCATTATGAGTCAGCACTGTGTACAAAACTACGAAGTGCAGCAACGGGCAGGAATTTTGGGAAAGGTTACTGTTAGGATAAAAATGTGTAGTGCAGCTAGAACCTTTTAGTCTTGAAAAATAAACTTTGAAAATGGGTTATTTTTTAAAAGAATTACAATCTAGTAAAAAAATGAAAGTGATTAAATTAATGAAACAAACCCCAAACCACTTAGATTTGTCCTGAAAGTTACTCTTTTCCCTCTGAAAAATAATAGCATCAAATAACAGATGAATATCTCTGAAGTGTTGAGAGGCTGTAAGAGAGTGAGCAGAAAGGAGGACAGAAGGATGGGGGAATAAAATACGTATTCTCAAAGAAAAATTCTATTCTTGTCATGCTGAAATACATTTTCATAAAATGAAAGTTCAACCTTATTGTATCCAGTTGAAAACATCAAATATCTTAGAAGAGAAAATGGATAGTAGAAGTTAGAAATACAAAGTGGATATTTGATATGCAAAGATGCTAACTGGAGAAGCAAGTGATATGGGATACTCAATTTAAAAATTAGAAACATTTGGTGAAGATTGGTTTAACACCCTGGCTTAGTGCAGCGAAATTTATTTCTGACCAACATTTCCTGAAAATAGCTTTATATAGATAAATTATAACTCTTATTAAGGATAAGAATATTGAGAAGGAACTAAATTATTTCTACAAGGGCACAAGATATTCCATCCTTCTTTTTGAGGGGTTAACAGCAACTGAGGCATAAAAAAGGAAGGTGTTGAAAAGTAAATTATAAATGTTAAATATGTCTGAAGAAAGCACATGAACATATAAGAGCTGAACGTGTGAGAAGGCTAAAACAGTACCCACAATCTCCCATGGAAATCTGTTATTGTAAAGTACATGAGAGCTACATTAGTTGACTGGAACTAGGTAAGACAAATAAATGTAATAGAAATTGTTGCTTAAATTGCACCACTGAAATACGTTTATAATGACATGTCCTAAATAGAACTGACGTTAGAAATATTTATCACCAATCTGCATGTAAAAACACTTTGTAAAATCTAAGAATCTAAGAATTTGTAAAATCTAAGAAAATCTAAGAAGGTAGTGAAGACCTCTGCAGAGTTCTAAAAAGCTTCTGGCATGGACTATAACAGCAGATAACATTCCATGTTGAAAATGATAAGGCAATTACTGTGCTAAAACGAAAATTAAAAAAAAAAAAAAAAAAAAAAGCAGTGTCTGGACAAAATCTATTCATTGTATGTTGATTATTGGTTGGATTTTTCCCTTTTAAAAATGAGCAGATTGTTCAGAAATTATTCCAGGAAAAATAAAATAAAATAAAATAAAATAAAATAAAATAAAATAAAATAAATCAATTGCCCAGAATGGGGATAATAATTGAAATTAAGGCCACACTGAATTGGTGAGAAGGTCAATGGCTGCAGCATTTGTTCTTCTTCCATTTTATTCTGAAAATAAATGGTACTGGCTACTGCTAAACGAAGGAGGCTGAACCAGGCAAACCATGGGTCTAAATCAGAGTGATTCCCCATTCTTTTATTTCTGTGGCAAATTTTTCCTTACCTTGTAGCTGCGTTTGTACTGGGTTTACGTGGCAAGGTTTTGGTAGCAGGGGGCTGCATGGGAGAAGAATCCAGAAGCTGCCCGATGTTAGATAAGGGCCAGTTTCAGCCGACTCCAAAGGGACCTGCAGCTGGCCAGTGCTGAGCCAATAAGCAACGTTGTTTGCACCTCAGTGGGAGCAGATTTAAGAAAGGGGAAAAAAATGACGCACAACAGCAGCTGGGACAGAGAGGAGTTAGAACCAGCCCTGCAGACACGCAGGTCAGTGCAGAAGGAGGGCAGGAGGTGCTCCAGGCACAGAGCAGCAGTTCCCCTGCGGCCTGTGGAGAGGCCCCTGGTGGAGCAGGCTGTCCCCCTGCAGCCCGTGGGTCCCACACGGAGCAGATCTCCACGCTGCAGCCCGTGGAGGAGCCCCCGGTGGAGCAGGTGGATGTGGCCTGGAGGAGGCTGCGGCCCATGGAGAGCCCCCGCAGGAGCAGGCCCCGGGCCGGAGCTGCAGCCCGTGGAGAGGAGCCCACGAAGGAGCAGGGGGTCTGGGGGAGCAGCTGCCGCCTGTGGGGGACCCGTGCTGGAGCAGTTTGCTCCTGATGGATGGACCCTGTGGTACAGACCCATGTGGGAGCAGTTGTTGAAGAGCTGCTGCCTGTGGGCAGCCCCCGCAGGCTCAGTTCGGGAAGGACGGCATCCCGTGGGAGGGACCCCACGTGGAGCAGGGGCAGAGAATGACCATGAAGGAATGGCAGAGACAAAGCTTCAGGGACTGACCGCAGCCCCCATGCCCCCATTTCCCATTCCTCTGCGCAGCTTGGGGGAGGACATAGAAGAGGGTGGATGGGGGTAAGGTTTTTTTTGTTTTGTTTTGTTTGTTTGTTTTTTAGTTTACTAAAATTTATTACCTATTACTAACAAGCTTGTTAGTAATAGGTAATAAATTTTATTAATCTCCCTATGATGAGTTTGTTTTGCCTATGACTGTAATTTTTTGCCTATGATGGTAATTGTGGAGTGATCTCCGTGGCCTTATCTCAACCATTGAGCCCTTTTCATTGTATTTTCTCCTCCTTTCCCGTTGAGGATTGGGAGTGAGAGAGTGTTTATGGTGGAGCTCAGCTGCCCACCACCACAGTTTTCTGCCTCCTTAATTATACTTTGTTATCTGAGTATGAGAGAGCTGGGACTATTCAGCCTAGGCAAGAGGAGGTTCAGGAGGGATCTTATCACACCTGAAGGGAGGGTGCAAAGAGGATGGAGCCACGCTCTTTTCAGTGGTGTGCAGTGACATGAGAAGAGGCAGATGACCTCCTGTGATCTCCTCCAACCTTAACCTTTCTGTGATTTTGTGATCGGCTATTTCTTTCTTTCCCATAGTAAAATGGGAAAGGGAAAAAGACCAATAAACAATTAAAAATATGATTACATAAGTCTTCTTTTAGCTTGTGGTCTTGCCATTCCCAGTTATCCCAGCTGACATATCAAGGGAGTAGAACATATTAAAGTGAATCAAGTACAAGCACTTCCTTCTGTTAGTTTTGCAGGGCACTTGCACTATGCATCTGGGAAGCATGTGGATTTCCTTATTTATTTATTTATTACTGGTTATACACTATAAACTCAAGGACATAGAAAAACCTGTAAATGTGCCTGAAAAAAAGTTTCAATAATATACACAGATAAAATGGGAGGTGTCATCCAAGAGACAGCTAATAGCTGTAAAGCTACATAGTGTATAAAAATATAGCACTCAATACAGGTGAACATAAATTATGTTGAAAATAAAACTGTGAAATATGACAGCAAAAAGTAGAGGAAAATATTTTGTTAATTTAAGTTCACTTAATAGTTCAGGTTTCTTCCTAAGCAGAAACAGATTGCACTAATATAGTGAACAAAAGTACTATTACTAACCTTGTCATAGCTATTTATCATTTTCAACCATCTGCAAACCATTTAGCCATCTGCCTCTTCAGGTTCATGGATTTCAAAAATGGAAACAGTAATATAAACGTTTAATGATGTGAACTATCTTGAGGGAAAAAAATATATTGCACGTAGAGTGTTTAAAAAAATAAAGTATGGTTCTAAAAGACATACAGCACAAATCTTAAAGAAAGTGTCGTGGTTTTGGCTGGAACAGGGTTAATTTTCTTTGTAGAGGCTTACACAATGCTGTGTTTGGGATTTTTGATGAAAATAGTAGCAATAACACACTGATGTTTTCAGTTGTTGCAGAGCAGTGCTCACGCAGAGTCAAGGAATTTTCTGCTTCTCGTGCTGCCTGGCCAGGGAGAAGGCTTGAGAGTGAACCAGGAGCTGGGAGGGGACACAGCCAGGATAGCTGATCCAGGCTGACCAAAGGGATGTCCCATGCCATATGGTCTCATGCTCAGCAATAAAAGCTGGGACAAAGAAGGAAGAAGGAGGGACTTCGGGAGTCATGACATTTGTCTTCCCAAGAAGTTGCTACACATGGTGAGCCTTGCTTTCCTGGGAGTGGCTGAACACCTGCCTGACAATGGAAAGTAGCGAATGAATTCCTAGTTTTGCTCGGCTTGCGTGCACAGGTTTTGCTTTACCTAGTAAACTGTCCTTATCTCAACCTGAGTTCTCACACTTTTACCTTCCCAGTTCTCTTCCCCATCCCACCTGTGGAGAGGGAAGCAATTTTTCTTTGGTAACTTGGTGCCTTGTCTTTATTAATCTTAGTGGTCTACTATCTGCAGCTCTGTAACCTTTCTTATTATTATTTAGGCAGTATTTTCCATTTTCTCTTGAGTTAATGTGTTTGGTTCTGAGTGCTCGTGCTGTACTTCTCATATTGTATGGTTTCTTTTCTTATTCTTATGCACCCATAAAAGCAGATTTTGTGGTTGTGGTGTGTTTGCATGAAAGTATGTATCACTAATCTCAGAGCTGACTCTATCAACTTAGAGTTGACTGTTATCTGGCTTTCTTTCCTGGACTTGTTTTGTAAACTTTGGTTTATATTAAAGACAACAAAGCATAATTCTTAACTGAGTGGTAATAGTCATTTGAATATGTGATAAATATTATCTAATAATATTGTGAACAGGAATTTAACAGCCAATTAGTGTGCAATTTTACTTCTGATTAACATACTTCAATCAGTACTAATAACGTTGTGAAGAGTCACATCCAATAGAGACTTGGTGCTCCTCTTTATAACATAAAATGCTCTTTAACATAACATTAAAACATCATCATCTTCATCCTCTTTATTGCTGACACCTGCTGCACTGGTGAGAGCTCCCAGCAATGAATGCTCATCCAGGACTATTTTGCTCCTTGTCCAGATAGGACACCTAGGGAGAATTTTCCTTCTTTTATTTCCACTGTCAGTGCCTCTCTCTATCTCTCTCCGTCTCTCTGTCTTCTTTTATAATTTTTCTGCTGGAGTAGATTTCACTGGGGAGTTGATGAATACCATCAGCTGGGCCCTCTACTAACGGAGATCTACATCATGAAAGACTTGCAGCATCCTTGGTGCAGTAGAAGAGAACTGGGCTGTGAGGAATGCTTACTTCAGGCAATAGTTGGGTCAACAAAAATACTTAGGGCTGAGAGAAAAAGGAAGGATAACGTGAGCTTGGAATGAGGGTTAAATGGTGCTTTCAAAGAAAGGCATCATCCTACAGTTTTTAGTATTACTTTCTCGTATATACAGACTTTTTTTCTTTACTTTCAGCCAGATCAAGGGCTTAATTTATTTTTTTTCCAAGCTCTTTCTTCATGCTCTTCATGCTCTTCATCATTCTTCATGCTCTTTATATAACTGCTTCTTATACTCAGTGTCTATTGCCTGGGGTAGAAACAACATTGCATTTGCTACAGTGATTCCTAGAACTTATTTTCAGAGGCAGTTACTTACTGTCTTCATCATGAAATGTATATGGAAGAAAAATGGAATAATCTGAATTGAAGAAATTCTATAACAAGTACTGAAAGAATCAAAGATATGATTAAAGTCAACTTTCCTGAGTGCATGTTAAGATATATACAGAACAAAACTCTTGCATGGTCTCTCAGGAGCACACAAAAGCAACCATACTGTCTTGCACAAAATGTTAATTCTTCTACTGTGAGTCCTCGTCCTCTTTTTTTTTTTTTTTTTTAAATATATAAGCAGCTTGACCTTCTCCATCCATTTAGAATGCAATTTTTCTTTCCTCTTTCTCTTTTATGGGAGTTCAGTGCTCCCATATTTGAGGTGTGTTTTATTTATTTATTTTTCCTTCTAGATAAAAGACAAGAAATGCTATTGCAAAATATAAAAAGATAAAATGAAATGTTGAGATTGTCTTGTCCTTTCATGTGTTCCTATGTTTTCACCTCATTTCCATCCAGTTTGTCTATGATAATGTAATTTGCAGCATTTGTAAATTTGATGAAGACAAGTTTGGCATTTGTTAAGGATATGAGGGGATTCACCAAATTTAGTGGACTCCAGGACTCAGGGCTCCTCCTCTGCAGCTGCTGAAGCCCAGCTGGGTGTAGCCTGTGAAGCGAGGGGCTCCCACTCCCACAGATGCCGCTGCTGTTCCCACTTATAGGTTTGGCTGGTAGTGAGGCTGGGCCCATGTCTTAGAGTTGTACATGCACACACACACAAACACGTGCATGACACTAACATAGCAGACTACCATAGACTACCAAAGACAGTCTTGCCTTGGCAGCAGCCCCACAAACACCAACAGGACTCACATAAAATAGCCCAGTCCTGCTCCTCCTCTCCAGCTGATTAGGACTGACATGTGAATCACACACATGCTCACAGAGTCACGTATTGCATATCAGTATACAAATATCCGTGGCCAAACACTGGGCTGTGCATGCAGGTTTCCCATATTCACAGGCTATTTCATCTTGATGTTCCTTACTACATAGCCGTGTTCTTGCATACTCACCTCATGTTGATGTTGCACCATTGCAGTCATAGATCCCTTGAACAGACCCCAAATCTACCTAAAGTTCACACCCAGACACTGGCTTAGAACTTTTGCCATTCCAGTTGTAGGTCTCTTGCTTGCTGGCTAGTCCAACTTGATGTTTGCTGGTGAATGACACATGTACACACATTCAGTTTTAAATTCCATTGGGAAGATAAACACACAGTTGCTGACACACAGAGCTATAGCCCTTGAAACTCGTAGCTTTTTTTCATTTGGTAATACTCACATATTACAGCATTTACATAGGACAGAGAGTGAGATTTCACAGTACAGAATAGTTAAGGATGTAACAAAAGGATAGACTGCATGGATCAGATATAGGTGCAGTCAGACAAGCACTGTAACTGGATGCCTGCTTACGTGATGAACCCTTTTACCCACCCTCCCCCATTTTCCCATGCTTCTTTGCTCTGATACACCTGAGTCATTCCTTTTACCTGCCTTTGGCCCTTCTCCTGAACAGACAGTAATAAGTTATCACAGTCCCACAAGCCCTCTCAAATATCCCATAATACTCATGCTAGTCTTATTTCCCTCTTTTTATCAGTGACAAATTGAGGCCAACACTTAAAAGCAGTACCTGAGCTCCTTCTCTAAGGACCATCCCTCAGATGCTGAAAGGTTCTGGTCCTCCCTGTTGTTTCCATTGCTACACAGTCCTTAATGTCTGTGTGCCCATGTGCTTAATTTATCAGTTTACCTCTGACTTGTTATTTCTGTTATACTCTGTATAGTCCTTAACCAGATAACTTAATGAAACAAATGCTCTTCAATTTCATGTAACCTTGCAGACTTGCTACAAGCTCTGCTGAAAATAAACATAACTGAGTATCCACAAATGAAAAAAAAAGTAAAATCTGAATTTAAATATTTTTATTAACACTGTGCATGAACTTTTGTTAAAACATTTAACTTACTTAATTACATTTCCATAAAGTGAGTTAAGAGAAAATGTTAAATCAATGTTTTTGATAAGTTTCATTTCTTTTAGAGTTTCTGTTTTACACTGGGCCTTATCAAATACCAGTTGAATTAGAAATACACAGTATTAGAAATACTGTGCTAATTTTAACAGTGTCTGTATAATTTTCTATATAAAACATTAGTATCTCAGCCACACAACAGGAAGTCTGTATTAAAATACACACAAAAGAAAAGAAAAAAAAAAACTTTTTCATATTGACAAAAATATAAGGTGTCTGATTTGCAATAGTAATGACAAATTCTGTTTCTTATTTTCTGTCCTTTTTTCTTTCTCTTTTTCTTCCTATACGTTTGCAATTATGGTTTATTTTCTTAAAGGTCTTGATAAAGAGAAACATGACACATTTGTGGAAAATACCAATAATGTATTTTCATTACAAAAATATTGCATAGATTTTCAGACCTTTGAATATTGTCTGCCACTTACAGTTACAGTCTTCAGAAGGGTCAGAACAGAATATTGGCGTAGTATAAGGATTAATTGTTTATCTTTATGGACAGAGAGTGTTTTGTGTGTGTGTGTGTTTACTGTGATTATAATTTTACAGGACTTTTCTGAAATGAAACAGTAAATCAAAGACCAGAATAATAGTCTTGATGGGAACGTATAACATCCTGCACTTCTCTGTGTATATCAACAATAACTCAAGCTGTCCTATTATTTTTAGATACAAGGTAACCTCTTGCACACAACAGTATAGGTCCCCACCAAAATAAGTTCACTGGAGTGAAGACAATTATATATATTTTAATCAAGAGGTATTTATACTCAGAAACAGTTTTTCCCATATATAAAATAAAGATTAACTAATAGAAAGGGAGTTCGCCAACATGTTGAAGAAGAGTGAATCCCTAAGAGATTCATCAGACCTTGTATATTTATTTACCACTTGAATCAAATATTTACTAATAGGTAATCTGTTTTTTCCTGTTATTCACATTATGGGGCACCAACTTAGACGTTCATAGCATACCTGTGGACCTCTGAATATAGCAAAATCTAGTATAGGGTGAAAAAAAAATGTTCTAAAAATACTCTCTGAAAAAGTTTCATTAAAAGTTAACTGAGGTTATAGAAGTGAATGAATGACTACAGAATTTTTAGAGTTTTGAATGCAGAGTTTTCTGAATGCAAGTTTTTAATTAATCTGCATTACAGTTCCTGTGGTTGATATATATCATGATATAATCTATACAGTCTTTATGTCCATTCCCCATTAACCCTCTCCAAAAGATGATCAGAAACTTCATATTAAAAAGCTCTCTTTCATTTTCCCCATGTAACAGTATGTGTTCCTCTTTCATTAAAAAAAAAAAAAAAAAGTGGGCATTTATTTTTTATTGCTGTAATTGGATAAAACTTACCTAAATGTTTTGAGATTGATATCCATCTTTGTAAATTTCTTTTACTCATTTCACTTATTTGGATCATCATTTTGTTCTGAATTTAATTAGCAGCCTTCTAAATGCTAAGTTCTTTCAGAAGTAGTTTGTTTTATTTAGTTGTTAATATACTGTTTAGATTACAAATGTGTGTTTCAAGTTAGGTCTTTAGTAATTAATTGAGCTATTATTAGTTGACTCATTCATTATGTGTGAGAAGAGAATAATAAGTTTCCAAGAGCATGGCACATTAGTATGCAAAATAACAGGAGGATAATTACCGGCCATTTGCTGCAAGGTAAAGTGTTTTCTCTGAAATTATCTTTTAGAATACTCAAGGAATGTTTTATAATAAAACATGCAGTAGTCAGTATACCCAACAGAAGCATATTCATCTGCTTTCGGTAAATATAGTATCATTTTGTTATGGCAGAGGGTTTGTTTGTTGTTTTGTTTTTGTTTTACTGTGTAATGTAATATCTTGAAAAACTTTTCTGAGGTACTGTTTTGATGCCTTCAGTAATACAGATCAATTCATTCACTGAACAGGTCACACTGAGATTACTTCTAGAGTATGATGCTACTTAAAAGAGTATATGCCTCTGACATGTTTAAGGAAGGCCAGAAAAAGAGAAATTGAAAAATGAAATTAAAAATGAAAATGATGTTAGTAATAATGGTACTAATGATATTAATGACAATAATAATTGTAAGAATATGTAGGAAAGAGCCTGCTCCTTTAAGGATATCTGGTCAAGGACCTTTTCCAATGCAACAAATGGATAATTAGAAAGGGAAGCAGTGACCTACCAGTGCAGTTCTTCTTTATGGAACTTTTTAGTAAAGATGTTTCAAAAGATTGCAAATAATAATGTTCCCTCATCATTAAATTAATCTCACTCTTGGACAGAGTTTAGTGGATGTACAATTTGAACTCAGAAATATAACTCATTCATCACATTAATTATTCCTCCATTTCAAAATAGAACACTCACAGCAGCTATACCTTTATAATCCCATAAGCTTTTAATTTTTCTGCCTCAGTTCCCTCCCTCACCACATAATCACTTCATCTTTCTCTCTGTTTTCCCCAGCTTGTTACTGTTTCAGGCGTGTGCCAGAAATGAATGCAGTATGTGCCAAATACACACAATTACAGTTCTGTTAACCAGGGTGGGACAATTATTCATGTAATCAGAATATTTTTCTTTGTGGTTTTCTGCAACAGACTTTCCATTTGGTTCACTTATGTCTTTATTTGTACAGTCAAAAACTGTATCTGTCTATATTCTGAATTTTAGTTTTTCTTCTAATCTCAGAAACGCTGAGTGGTGGGCGCTCTCCCTCACTTCTCACTGAGGAAAAAGTCAAGAGGAGCTGAGATACTATCTCTCACGAGCAGATACTCCAGGGTCACACATATGTAATGCAAAATGAAAGAAGAAACGCTTTCCCAGGGAGGAAAAAAAAAAAAAGAAAAAGTGACTCAGCAAGGGAAGATTTAAAATAAAAGACCAAACCAAACCAAACCAAAAATTTCCACACCTAAATTTCTTCTGTCATGTTTTTTGAAACAAAACCTGTAGCAAGTGTTTACCATAAATCTCTTCTATACAAAAGCAATGCATAATACCATAGTTTTTCTCCTTTTTTAGAAGTAGTTGCAATGTTGCATTTCTCTCTGTATCAAAAAAAAAAAAAAATAAGATAGAAGACGAAAAAAAGATGGTGTATTCTTTGGCCTGTGTTTTGTCTGGTGCACTTGCACCAGCAAGTACAATACAAAATAATTTCAAAATTACGTGTATTACACCTGCCTTTGTGGCACACATATGGAACCTTTCCAGGAAGGCCTTTGTTACCGTGCCATCTGTCCACTGGGCCATGGGATTTGACTGCAAGGACAGACAGATGTGTCCCCACTAGTAAGGTAAGATGTGTATGGGCTTTTCTCACTGAGGGATATCAGGATCGCACAGTTTCTACATGCTGACTCTTCATCTGTTCTTCAGTGTGGAGGTGTGCCAAGATGTGCATTTGGGTTGGAGTACAATCAAGCATTCAAAAAGCCACCTAAACCTAGCCTGTGCATTTCCTAGAGCTATGTATACATAGGCTACTAGTCAAAGTGCAATTAGTGATGTTTCTGCTAATACTATATTTTAATGTCAGCTACACAAAGAACTGAACTGAAAAACAACACAAACAGAAATCAGGGAAAAGCTACATCTGTAGCAGATAATATGTGGTGTTTGACCATTTAGACCTGTAAATGAGTACTTTGTGAGACAGTTTAACTATTTTGTTTCTAATTTGATTTGGAGTTACTCCTTCTGGTAAATACCATGATCCAAATATATATCCCCAACGGTCTTTCCTAATTCATGTATATATATATATATATGTATTAATAGAGGTAAAGTGAAAACTAATGTTGCTTTAATGTTTGGCTTTTTGTTTATCCTCTCAGTGAAAAAGTTTTTCCTAATATTGTACTGGGTCTGGCTGGGATGGAGTTGACTGGATGCAGCTTCATGCCACTCCCTTAAGTTCTATCACTGTTCACCAGAGAGAAGAAATCAGTATCTCCCTCTCTGTTCCCCGTTGTGAGGAAGCTGTAGGCTGCAATGAGGTCACCACTTAGTCTCCTCTTCTCTAGACTGAACAATGCAAGTGACCTCAGCTGCTCCTCATTAGTCTCACCCTCTAGACCTTTCACCATCTTTATTGATCTCCCTTGGACACTTTCTAGCAGTTTTAAATCCTCCTTATATTGTGGTACCCAAAAGTGCACACAGAGAACAGGATCTCAAGAAAACAGTCAAAATCTTTGCAGCAATACATGATATGAGGATGAGAAACAACAGTCAAAATTGATAAGGGAAGGGCTCCAGCACAACACACTGAGAAACCCCTTTCCCATGAGGCAGTGAAAGTGATTGCCCAGGAAGGTTCTGCGGTTTCCATTCCCGGAGATTAATTTAAAGACCCAATTGGATAAAATCCTGAGGAACCTGTTCTGACCTCAGAGTTGACCCTGCTTTGTACAAGAGATTAGGATAGAAAGCTCCTGAGGTATCTTTTAACTAGAATTACTCTCTGATCATATAATTCTGTAACTGTATGATTAAGAATGAACTAATTAGGTCTTTTGGAAATCTTTTCCTACCCCATTGTCATATTCCTGGCCATGATAACTTTAACTTTTATTTACTGCAGAACAGTCCAGAAGAGTCTGAGCTTGAAGTTGGGAAAAAAAAAATGTACTAGAAATAAAGAGCATGAATTTCATACTTACATTTTAGTTCTGAAACTTATGATTTTTCTTCCATATCTAACATGAGTTGTATAGCCTTATCTGCTCAACAGACTAGTGACTGGTAGAGACAGTGAAAACATTTCCATACATATATATATATATATATATATTTTTTTTCCCCCCAGAATTTGTTGTTCTATCAAAATAGTAATATTTCATAAAGACAGTTTAGTGTCAACAGTTCCACCAGAAACACTTCAGTTTTATTTAGTGCTTAGACAGTCTCAGCTACCTGTGTCAGCTAGGCTTTAGAAGTCGTGGGTTGGAGGAATTTGTGGACAGCAGGTGTTCTCAGGACAGTAACATGCAGAACAAGATTCTAGCTGGACACATTTCCGCTCATGAATAATGAAATAACCCCCTGAGCTTTCAACATTTTCCATAAAATGGAATTAACTGTTTTCTTAGAGACTTTCATGGATCTTTCTTTGAATTGACAATCAGATCCCCTTTGGGATTCATATTACTGTATCGTTTAAAATTGCTATATGGACCTCCCAGAATTCTTGATTATGTTGTGCAACAGCAGATGCGTTATCTTTTCACTCCTTAAGTAAACACTCTCATCCCAGGAAGATTTTGGTGGATGTTAACTTTTTTTTTTTTTTTTTTAAATCCTGTTTGTTTTTCAATGTTTGTGTTTGCTGAGGAACCAGCAGTTAAAACACTGTATAGAGGCTAATGCTTTGTCATTAAGTATCATATACTTCCAGTTCTGCACATGCAAAGGAAAAACATTTAGTTTTGTTTTCTGATAATCAGGTCCTGGTCTGATGATGAAGGATGGTAAAGGACAGGTAAAAGCAGGCATGTAGCACATCAGTTGCTGTTGCATTATAATTCTGTGCTGCACAAGTGTAAGCATCTCTTTCTGAAATCTATGGCGAATTAAGAAAATAAAGCTTACTATTAGAGTCATGGCAGGTTTCCATGTCTTATCAACAGAAGTAACAACAACCATGTTGAAGGACAGAGTTATATGTAGGCGATTATTTTTATTGTGGTATATTGAAAGTGTTTTATTTTTTTGTTTTTGAGAATGAAGGCATAGAATGAAGGCATGAAGCACAGAACTCTGTTACTAGACTGAAAAGCATTAAAAATGTCTTTTAAGATATGAGGCTACTAATGACTAAGTTCATTATAGGTGTCTATTAATGCTATGACATTTGATACAGTACCTTTATAGTTTATGGTGTATCTGTATCTTTGAACATTGTTTGGGATCACAACTTTAGCTTCAAGCTTTAACATTGATCAGTCCCTGCTCAGATGGCTTAACGTGTTGCTTACATTTTACTCATCCATAGTTCTTTCACATTATGGGGGGAAAGGTATTGTATTTTCTAATGTTGCTTAAAAAAAAAAAAAGTGCCATATTTTTATACTGAATTTTATAATCCCTGGATTTTTAAGATTGATTTAGTTTTAAGGTAATAGAAACACTCTTTTATAGACAACTATACTGCATGTTCTGTGAACATAAAGGCACTTAAAAGTCATATTTCAGACTTTCAATCCTTTAACACTAAAAATAGTATTTTACTACATGTATTGAATACTCTTATTACTGGAAACATTTGCACTTAGCAATTATCTACAAAAAAAGGTCTTTCTGCAGTTATGGCTCAATATGTGGTAAATGCATTGCAATTTGAAGCAATAAATGCTTCATGATGATCCATTTCATGCAAAATTGACTTTACCACATAAATAAAAGAATATATGTTTACATATATACCTCTACATACTATAAATAGATTTATTATATTATATGCAATAAGGATACAATCTATTATATACACAATATTATCTATGGTAGTAGTATAGTAATTATAGACTTTGTATATAGTATATATATATATTGTTTTTCTGTTCAACCAACCAAAGGGAAACTTCACAACCACTGCTTTGATTTTACATATATCTATATATTGTTTAATATTTATTATACAGTATATATATTATGTACTGTATATATTACATAGTACATACATAATCCTCAGGATCTTCTGGGTGGACTCTGTCTTGGTTTCGGCTTCCCTGGCAGTAGGTAAGCCATGAAGAAAATTACCTATATCCCAGACAAAATCAGGACAGACTCCTACAGACAAATCCTACAGTCATTCAACTTGGTCTGCAAGCACAGCTCACATGTTTAGGAACAACTGAGATATATACCTTGACTGGTTCCACAACTGTAAACCTCTTAGCTGCCTTAACTGCTTTTGTCACTTTGTATTAAATTAGAACCCACTGCTGTGATGAAGAGACTTGTCTGTTCTGATTTTTTCTTGTGCTATATAACCTCTTTTTCATAGAGCAGTTGGCTAATTGGCTGCTCATCTTTGCTTCTTAACATGTAGCAAATGTTTTTTTTTTTTTCCCATTTTTTTTTCCATTTACAGGAAAGCTCCATATTCCACACTAAACAGGTTATTTTTACTTTTCACTGAAAAAATTGTACCTTATCATCTTATTTTAGAATCACAGACACAACTGATATTGTGCAACTGGCCATTTTTAGATATGATTTGAGACAATCTTTATCAAGCTGACACATTGTCAGCATTCAGAGAAGATAATAAAAGGGGGAAAGCATAACCACTTTATTGGAAATATATTTTACTTAATCAGTCTTACATCTAATACAGGTCCTGCTTCATTTTTTTGGCAATCTTAGGCTTATATATAGGCAATGAAAAAGTAACTTTAGTAAGTACAGGTGAGCACTTTTCTTTCATTTTCTCTTTGCTAGTCAAATTAGAGATAATTCTTTTGATTCTGCACTGCATTGACAAAAGTATAATTTTCGTGACTTTATTGGTATATATATTGGTATAGATATATTGGTCATTTCGTGACTTCATTGGTATGTTCTACATAATTCCTTAATTTAATTTTTAAGAAAATTAAATAACCTGACAAGGGTGATTTGTCATTTGAAATGTATTTTTCAAACAAAATATAGTATCTATTTTATATATATATATATGCTACATATGAAGTATAATTTTACACAACTCAAAATATTTTTACAATTTGATTTTGGTTTAAGATGTAAAGTATATTAATTCAAATGTGATAAAAAATAAAGCCCATAAATGCTATCAGCAAACATGTAAATCATAGTTTTTAGCAGGCCATTAAAATAAGGTGGATCTGTTCACCCTGATTTCCTTTCTCTAATTGTTTATCTTTAAAACTTCATTTTGGATCAAGAAATTTTGTAAACCAGGTAACAAATAATCAGTGGATAAGAGATGGAGTAACAAAATTTTTGAGAAAAATGGTGTATAGGTGAAATGAACAGGATAAGCTGCTCAGAGGGCTTGGAAGACAGTCACATTAAACTGATACTACTTATCTGGTTTTAGAATCACTGATCAAATATAATACTGTTCAGTCTGTTAACATAGAACGTCAATATATTTATTTCTTTATGTCATCCCAGATTTTTTTTTCCTTCAGTGGGGTGGAGTTTTCTGACCACTTTTCTACAATTAAACATTTTCTGAGTTCACAAGAAGTGAAAAGAAAAGAAATAATATGAGAGAAGTATTATTCAAATTGCACTACTGAGCATTCTCTTGGTGGGCTAACAGTAAGTGTGCTTATTGCCCATGGATTTGCAAATTTTTTAATTGATATATGGGAGCAGAAGCCTTCTGTGTTATACTCCTCTTAGACAAGAACCTACTCTTGACAGTTTGAGAGGGTTGTCTTTATTTCTTATTGCCTGTTTTTTCCTTCTTAATTACAGCATTTAACTTAATAAACACTTCTCACTGCTGAATGTGAAAAAACACCAAGGAGAATTGCTTACAATAATCACCACAGGAGGGCTGAAGTGTTCAGATACTCTCAGATCTCTTGTCATTTAAGTACTGAAAGAAAAGATGACTATATAATTAATTTGGCCTTACACAGTATTTTTTGTTTTAGGAACATAAATTAGTGACATCAAAGATCACTTTGATAAACATCATATATATGTGGCAATGCAGCTAGAGCATAAAATCCTGGACACTAGTTAACATGGTTTAAGGTCTTATCTTAAGATAGATGTGCAGCTTCTATGATGGAAGTTACTGGTAGGTAACTGTCTGTTTAATAGCTATGGCACTTTCTTCAGTTGTTTTCTCAATATACTTCAGACAAGTTTTTTGGACTAGTCAGCCTAATCCTGCTGATTTTGCAAGCAGCAAAGTATGGAGCACTGACAAATATTCACTTGAATAATTGCTAGGGAATGTCATATGTCATTCAACATTCACAAGTTTTCACAAAATGATGGACATATTAACACTCCAAGGACCAAACTTTCAGAACTACTACTACACTTACTCCTGGTTGAGCAAGTCAGGATATTATGTTGCCATAGTTTCAGCACCCAGAGAAGATTAAAAAAAAAAAAAAAAAGGGGTGGGTGGGTGTGGGGGAGGGGAACACAGCTACATCTACGTCATTGGAATATTTTTTAATGTAACAAAATTTTAATTTAATATGGGTTCTGCCTAATCTTTGACACTACAAAATCATACTTTAAACTATTTTTTCTGAGGAATTACTCGTTCTTTTTTTTTTTTTTAATATATTAGGTAACCAAATTATGAATAATTTCCTATTGTCCTAGCTGTCACTTAAGATAGCAGGACAGAGTAGGCGATGAACAAGATGGTTGAAGAGCGGGAGATTTATTCTGGAAATAAAGCCAACTCGGTGAAGAAATAACAAGCCTTCACTTATTTAAAAAATGCTGGCTGGGATCACACAAATATTTTGGAGAATAAATCGATATATGGTACAGGAATCTTAAATTAAAATTAATTTCCAAACTTTATATCACGCTTCCCTTACATGAATGTTATCTCCTGTAGGAATTATTTCATAGAGGAAGATATAAAAGGAGCTGAAGAATAATGTTTAATTACTAACCAGTAGTAAAGATTTTATTAACTTCAAGATTTACAAGAATGCCAAATCAGTGCACCCTTCTCCATCATATTTGATTGAACTTTTGGCTATCACATCAAGATGAAATAGAATCACAGAGTCATAGAATCATAGAATCATTAAGGTTGGAAGAGACCTTCAAGATCATCTGGTCCAATCATCACCGTACTACCAATTTTGAGAGATGTTAAATAGAATCATAGAACAGAGAATCATTTGTAGTAGCATGTAAAACTAGTAAAAAAATGCGTATGAGATTAGCTATAGAACTCAGTTGCTGAGTTTACCATTGATTGTGTGGACTTCCTGAAGTCACAGAAACTTCATGTACATATACCAATCCCTACTGAAAATCTGAATTCTGAAAATAAGTTTAAAATTTAGCCTAACAAAAACTTAATATAACAAATAATGCAAGCCATATTTTTCTCTAACTCTGATCATCCTATAAAGAAGCATGCTGCAATACAGCAATACATATTGCCTCTTTCATTGTGAAACATATCACCTTTTATAGGAAAAGCATGGGCAGAAGCATACAAGGTAAAAAGAATGCAATGTTCCAGCGTTAGAGATCTATGCCTTACTTAAATATTGTAGGAGCTAGGTAAGACCTGGAATTTGTAGCTGAATCTAAATACTGGGATATAGGTCTGCTAACCTACTTGTACAGTAATATCCAAGATTTTTCAATTCCCTGCATTTTACTAACATTGGAAAAATATGATTAATACTTCTTCATGAACATTTCATCCTGCTGTACTAGTGGGTTGAGATATAGCATACACTTTTAAGACGTGGAAAAGAAAAACTGACTTTTACCTAAATTAATAGCTTAATGACTTGGCTTACTTTACTTCCCATTGACTCTCTATAAGAAGACATAAAATTTGTAGCTATTAAATTATTTCCCTGACTAGAACAACTTCTTGTATTGCCATGGAATTCTTACTTGATAGGATGTCTAGATATTACTGCCAGCTGTATTTCAGAAATGAAAGTAAAATCAGATGTTTTTAGCTAATTGTGTGATGGTCTACTTATGCTGAGTAGAACTTAGTGAGCTTAGGTGATACCATGTGGTTTGGGGATTTTAGTAAAGAACCAGATTCTAGTAGGGCTTTAAAGAGAACTAGCGGACCAGGTAGCTGTTGGCATGTAGATAATGTAGAATTAAAAGAGCTCAATGAATTTCAGAGAAAGCTAGTCTCAGTGCTTCCGGGGATCCCTGTTAAGTGGTTATTGGTTAACTTAAATGAAATTATTGGAAACTTAAATGAAATTTTAAATCTCAAAGCCTTTCGTACTGCAGAATTTACCTCTATGAAAGGACTCTCAGAGCTGCATAACCATCTTTGTATTCCCTCACATTTTCTGTGTGTGGTGTGTTTGCTTGAATATGATCGCCAAAATGCTTGGAGAACAAAACAGTCCAATTAGTTTCTGCTATCTTCCTAAGAAAAACGAGAAATAGTGAGTAGACTGTGAACCAACTTCAATCAAGCAACCTAACCTTGGAATTCCGTATGCCACAGTGAGAAATAGCCACTCTGGTACTAGAAAGGTGTACAATTCACACACAAACAATTTATGAGAGTCAAACAGTCCTGGAAACTACATTTAAAGCAAAAACAAACAAATCTCTTATCTAGTATGAATGGTTCATTTGAAGTCGGTATAATCCTTGAAAAGTGAAAGCAGGATTTCAGTTTGAGCATTAACAGAATTGTTAAATGAGTTCAATCCAAGTTTTATTTACTTTTATATGTTAGAACATATAATGTATAAAGCATAAAAGGAAGGGCTTAACTCCATAGGTTATTTCATAGCATATGAAAATTTGGCCACAGTGTAACAGATTTTTCCCTTTTTGGAATTAACGAATTTGCTCTAGAACCCTTCTGAAAATAAAACATGAGTTCATGGCCCTTGTAATATCAATTTTTACAGTGACTCCTTGCTTTCTTTTCGAACGCATTTAATAACACAGTCTTAAGTAATTTCAAAGCGTGCCTGAAATCAAAGCGTGCCTTTTCGGTTTATGTGCAGCACCAAATTTGCAAAGGATTAGACTTTTTTTTTTTTTTTGTTAACCTAGTTTTCCTATGAAAAGCATTTCAGATGTGGATTTGTCATCCACTTTCCATGCCTGCAAGTAAAAGGGGTAGATAAAAGGCATTCATTTTTATAGTAAAATAATTAAGATCTCCCCCCCCACCCAAATTCAATAAGACATCACTACTTTTTAATGCCAGAAATGCCTATATACAATTGCATTACCCTTTAATACATCTTGTACGTTTCTGCAGAAAGGTAGCAAATTTTAATGTACAAAGTGGGCTGTCTACAACTTCAAGAAACACTGAACTTGTCTTAATTTGTTTTTTCTCTTGAAGTGAAAACAAAAATCTGTGCTTTTTACTGGGTTGACAAGTACTAGCCTTTTATATTATTTTCTGGAATCTCCTTCAAGTCAAATAGAAAATTAATTTTAGTAAATAAATTTATTCATTACACTCATTATTTTTTTGTGAAGGTAATCTAGGGCTTGCCACTTCATCTAAAATTCACATGAAGATTTAGAAAAAAAAAAAAAGACTTTAAGATTATTTTAAGCCCCACAAAAATACCAAATTATTAATTTTGTTATTTTCTAGTCTTCACACCTGAAATGAGTTTAAAGCTCATCTTCCAAAGAAGAAACATGGTTAAAAAAAGCAATTGTCCATTTTTATTTTGTTTACATTGCACTGAAAATTTACATCATACTTTTACAAATCCTTTTTTTTCATAAAAATATACTTCTTTACAAAAGTGTATGCATTAATATAAGAGGAGTAGCCAGTTGCAGAAGAAACATTTTAAACAATCTCAAATGTATTAACCTTAACATTAATGAATGAATTATAGTTATTGCAGTCATTTGAATAAACAAGAATAAATAACAACCAATGGTATAAAATATAAAACAGCATCCTTTTAGTAGAATACAGTTTGACAGAGTTGTATGAATATTCAAATAAAATGTTGTAAAATGGTTTATAAGAAATTCATCAAACATTGTAGAAATCCAAGCAGCAGTCCTGGGTACAATGATTTTTGGTAGGCACTCTCTATTACGGTAATAAAAAGTTTAGATTTTCACAGAATTATTAATGTCTGAAAGGGACAATAACAGATAATTTACACTGGCTAACACACAGCATTTGTGAGTCATGCTATAAACGGAAGACAATGACCTACAACAAATAAATTATCAAATTGCCACTGAATAATTCTTTTATGAAGTAATTGTAAAACTAAAAACTAGATTTCCTTGGAAGTGGGTTTGGAATGTCTAAAACTTGAATTTGAGGGCTGTAGAGTCTGAATTGTCCCTAAAATGAATGGATTGTCCCTAATAAAGTCATGGCTTTATATATATGTATATATATTTAATACTTTTATTTTCATTGCACTATGGTAATATATTCAATTTTAAACCATTAACTGTAAGGATTTGTTTCCATAAAATATGGACATCAAATAGATATGAAAACACAGTATTTCCAAATTATAATTGCCTCTTGCCTCGTAGGTTTGATCCAAAGTTCACTGAAGTCTGTTAGAATCCCATCAACTTCAATGGAATTTTAGCATGCTCTGTGTATGCATTCTGACAGAATGCTGAAAGAATAAACTGATGTGATACAGTCTAGTTTAACTGACAAATGAACTCCTGCAATTTTGATATATGGATTTGATTCCTAATGTTACTGTAAACTGTACTTTTGAACTGGAAACATTAAATTATGTTTTGACATTGAAAATATGGTAAAATGGTCACTCTTTTCAATGATCAACAGTGACACATGACAAAGCTCAGTTCATCTTAGCTACTTGATTGGAAATTATGTCTAATTAATTGTATGATTGACGAAATGTAGAAACAGATTTACATCCATTACCATTTCTGGGTGTTGTCAGTGGAAACAGAAAAGGAGTTTGACTTAGAACATGAAAAGGAATGATGTGAAGCACAGAAAGAAATTCATTAAATAAGAATCTGACATTTTTGTTTTTCTTCCATGATGTAACAAGAGTAAGTTGTACTTGCTGATTTCCAAATGCTACCTCCTGGAGTTAAAAAAAACACAACTGTTCTGAGAGAAATAAATTGCTAAATGGACTGAATAAATGAAAAAAATGGTACAAACCCATGAGAAACATGTAGCATATGACTGTTAAAGAGAGATCAGTGACCTATTGTCTCCTGTAAGTATAGCTCTTATTTTCTACCTATATCTTTTTTTAACCCAGTCCCTCTATTATAATTTTTATAAAGCACAGAAGTACTGATAGTGGATGCTCCTCCAATATATGCAAATACATTTTATGTTTTAGAATAACCTCCTTTTTTAAAAAAGCAAATAAAGTGTGAGTTAGCACTCATGGAGTGCAGCAGTTTTTTTTGTTTTTTTTTTTTGTAAAACTCTCCATGGTAAACATGAAGATTTCTGATCTAGTTTATGAAAAACAAAATCAAAACAAAATAACCACAACCAATTCTTTTCTATCATCCTCAGGAAAAGGTGACCCACTATATCCTGAAAAGTGTGCTTTAATTTAATTTTTTTTTTTTTTTAATCAGTGAACTGTGTGTGCACTGTGTTGTGTTTCAAATTCCAAACTTTGAAAACATATCATTACCACATTATACCATTGTGCAAACAGTGTTCAAGTTGGGGTCAAATCGTACCGCTTTTCCTTCCACAGATTTTGCATTTGTGTCATACATAGGGTTTTCAAAAGCAGCTTGTCCATTATTATTTTCATGTACAGAGCATCCTGTATACTGTGTTTTAGGTGCAGTCCTGTTGAAGAAAGACAGGCTATTCAGTCTAACTGCAGTATTCTGTACTGACATGACATGGCTTAAAAATTTGTACAGAATTTATCTCCCAATTTCAATTAGGGGAGATAGATATAATGTATTACGATTTATTATTTTTTTTACAGTATGTTTCCTAAGAACTAGCACACCCTTTAATCAAAGTATAAGGTATTTATGATTCATTTGAAATTGCGCTCATTTGAAAGCTAAGTTAACAACCCAAGAAGAGGTAGATATTTCTCCTTGGATGATCATATGATAAATCATTAAGAGTGCAACAAAGTCTTGTAAAAATGCACTAATTCATGATCCAGATAACTGAGATATTCTTTTTTCCTTCTGGAGACTCAACAAGTTTATTGAAAACCAATTTATAGCTGAAACATTTTATTTCTTAATAAACTCTCAAAATATCAAAGTTTAATCCTCTGAAAATTTGATCTATATTGTTATGCAAAATGCACACTATTGTAAACCATTGATATAAATTGGAAAGACAAGTGATTATAGCATGTTATTAATAGCAAATGTATAAAAAAAATTCTTAGGCATCTACATTCCTTCACATTCTGAAGCAGTTCAAAATCAAATGGCACCATGTGAAAATTATGGTACACATTTTAAAATAATGCAGTATATATTACAATGATTATTGTCAGACAAACAGTAGTAAATAACTATTTTTCTTAATTAATAGGCAACAAATTGACTTGTTATTAAAGTGATGAAATTCTCTTTAGTCATCTAATGCTGTATTGCTATAGGAAAAGAGTAATTGAAACTAAGTCCAAATAATTGGACTGCATTGTGTTGGATTGGATTGGAACTGGTCTCAATATCATAAACAAAATTTGAATGTAGACTAATAAAACTGAGAAGACTATTGTGGCTATATAACTTAATTACATATGAACTAATAATTTTAGATGCAGAAACAGTTCCATAATGAAACTTCTCACTAGCATAGTACCTGCATATACTCATAAGCCATTAAACAGTGTAGGCATTAAAATAAATTATTCAGGCTATGATTCACAATTCTGTTACATGTCAAAACAAAATACAGGCAATCTACTGTAAATACACACAAAGCCTATTCCTTATATTATTTCCCATATGCCAATAATTAAGAGCATCCATGATTTTCTAATTTAAATAAGTATGAATGAAGTTACTGCATGGTACAATAACCTGATCTCTCAGTCACGTCAGATCTAAAATGTGGTAGGAAGGAATGTCTACATGCATATTTTGCAAACAGTCTGTGGTTTTGCTCAACTCTTTACACTTAAAAGATCGAAGGTGATAAAAAAACAAGGTAATACAGAAATTCTATATACATAGCTCATACTTACCTTTGTTTATAAAGATAAAAGCCAAATCCAGCAAATATGAGGGCAAAGAAAGGCACAAGGATAGCAATGGCCACTGAACTACTGTTTGTACCATGTGGTTGATTAGAAGAATTTGAACCCTCAGACACGTTAAGACCTAACAGGAATAATAAGAAAAAACAAGTAATATATCTGTGATTTTTTTTTCCTGACACCTACTACTTCATAAACTTCATAATTCAAATAACATCTTGTGATTGTGTCATCATAATATGTTCAGCTCTATACATACAGCTGTATGCTGAGACCACCTGGAAACTAAATATAGTGGACAATACCATATACAATTAATAATGACATGCAAAATGTTAAGAGAACAATACAAGTACTCTGGGATATTAATTATCTTACTACATAATTCTGTATGACAGTCAAGTTTTTGGTGTTATTACTACACATTAATGTACTGTGCTACAAAAAGTCAAATGTAGAGCAACCCATACATTAGATTGATTATATTATTGATAACATTTGTGTATATTAGGAAGAATAAGTACTGCTTGTATAAATAGCAAACATGATTTAGAGGAAAGGGTAAATCACCTGAAGAGGCAAAATGAAAATTCATCATATTGATTTCATTAGCTGTTGCTCTTGATACACAAAGTGAAAGAGGTAGAAAAAACTGTGAAGAGCTAAAGTCACATATTGATGAAAAAAATAAGAATATGATCTGCTGCATGGTTGAGGAACACATAAACTACTAGATTATCTACAAAGCCAAAATACACACTTTTTAAATATGAAAAAGGGAATACCAATGCAGCTTCAACATTAAGCTTTAAGCTTTGAATTAGACATTGTAAGAATTGCATTGCTAAGTTAGTATTTTCTTTCTAGATCTCACAAGGCAATATCTATAAATTATCAAAACAAAACAAACAAAAAGCACAACAGATTACCAATATGCTAAATACAGAAAAATGAATTACATATTGTGAGGAAAATTGTCTGGGAACAGTGATCAAAGTATTTTGTTATAGAAAAATCATGTTTCTTTGCGTGTTTCTTTGCATGAAATAACGAAGTGGTAAACATGATAAACAAAGTCTGTTCAATGACTGTAAATCAAAAGAGAGACTAACTTCAAAGGGAGACTGTTGACTCTCATTTAGTTGGTTATTGACTTGATTAACCACGGTCAATGCTAGTATTTTATCATTCAAGAATTCAGCATTAACAAAATGAAAATTGGGGATTGAAGGAGAAATATCATAGTTGTATACAGTATCAGAAAAGTAAATGAAATTCTTCATCTTAAAATATTTCCAGTTATCAGTGCTGTCATCTTCAAATAAATAAATAAATAAAATAAAGACTATGTTCCGTGTAGAAGTGAACCTGCAGAATCAAGAAGTTGATTTTTAGGAAATAAATCAGTAAGATTATGGTCTTCTTACAAGCAACATAAAGATTTACTTTAAAAATATTTAGCACTTTCACTCTAATATTTAGGTGTAATATTTAGTTGTAATGCCATTTCAGCACCATGAATAAGAGGACTGTTTATCAGAGCATTCTATAACTTGGGCTTTCAAAATAGTTAATTATATGTGAAACTGAATGCATTTTATATACATTGTTAGAAAAACGTTTTTCAGGGAATTACAAATGTATAGCTACATTAAGCAGTACATTGCAAGAAACCTATAACTCCCTATAACTTCTGACGTAACACTCTTTGTAAGTTCTACTTAAATGTGATTTTAAGATATGAATATCTAAACATTCCATATAATGTCAATAATGTTAACATCCTGCAGATGCCCTTATGCTACTGGATGTAATAAAACAGAATATTGAATACTGAACAGTGAAATGACAATGACAAAATTGTCTGAATACCTAATCTTTGAAGTCCAAATTGCCCATAGTCTTTACCCTGGATGAATCCTTGAAAAACATATGTAGCTCCATCAGGTTCAGCAGAAACCTGCAAACAAAAAGTACTCTGAACTAAGTGTGGAAAAAAATATTACAAGAGTCTGTTTGGAAGAGAAATATCTTAATGTGTTTGACCGGTAGCTGTTATTCCCCATTAAAACACACTTTTTTTTTTTTTTTTCTTTCTAGGAAATTAATGAAGTTCAAAAGGAAAGACAGAGCTGTTATGGGCACAACTTAAAGCGTGCTGGCTTATGGTGATCTCTACTACTTTATATTACCTCTAACTTTTGTTTTGTAAAACCAACCAACCAACCAAAAAAAATATATTTCTGGCAATTCAAGATGTTGGTAGTTCTAGGTATCTTACATACTTTAAAATTATCTGATTTCTTAGGAAGTACACAGCAAAAATTGTATCACAGGTAATCCCTAAGGATGCAAGTACTCAATAATCATCACTTTAAAAGTACATAGAAAAGACTTTGCCTTCAATTGACAGTTAGTTGCTTTGTTATTACTCAGTGCTCATCTCAATAACTACATAATTATACACTTGTAGAACAGAAGAATATTGAAGGAGGCTCTGGAACAAAACCAAAATATGCTAGTATAATGACTTGGGGAAGGGAGGAAAGAGTTATGATCCTATGAATTATTAACCTTATTACGGTTAAATACATTCTAAAATAATGCATTTTATTCTAATTTATAGGTACTTCCTTCCCAGGATAGTTACTAGGTTTAAATTCAGTGGTCCCAAGGCAATTTCCTTCAAGATTTTCCCTTAAGTTTCCCTTTCTCAAGGCAACAAGCGTGTCTTCACCAATGATCCAAAGCTATGTTTACACTGAAGAAAAGAATGAATTTCTCAGGTGAATTTCTAACTTTGGTGTAAAGCAATCTGTTTGAGCTTTTCCAAGATCAAAATAAAAACAAAACCAAACAAAACAATCATTCAAATAAGGACAATATGTAAATAGCATATGGTATATAGATAACACACAGAACTCTATTATGTACTTTTGTATATTTTGTTTAAACTTAAATATTTTCCCAGAACTTACAATGAATTTTTCATTTCATTTAGTGAATCAGTATCTTTAACAAGATTCCAATTGGCAAGCCTCAGCATTTTTTTGGTGCAGAACGTCAGTGTGATTTCAAATAAAAAACTTGCTTTCTCTCTCTTTTGTAGCAGAAATATACTCACAAAACCATCCATAGCCCATTTTTCCTCTTTCAGCTTGCTCATGGATGTATGGGAGGGTGCTTTAATGAGATATATGTGGAGCATCAGCCGAGCTTCCTGACTTTTATAGACTCCTGTAGAATAGAGGTTTTAAAATTCATATTTGTGTTGTGTAGAGAAATTATTTCATCTTTAAGAATAAGCATTTAATTTCTTGCCTTAAATAGGAAAACAGGAAGAACAGGTAGCATTTTCACCAACATTTTATTTTAGCAAGATATATTATTTTGTGACTTTTTGTTTTAATTATTACCTTAGAATTTCAATAGGAACTGGTTTTAGTCTTTAGAGAGGACAGGAGGGAATTCCCAATACACACAGCTGTTACTTAACAATTATGGTAACAAAATATGCCTTAGACAGAACAAGCCTTGACAGTAGTTTGATCTGAGATGAAAAATGCTATTCTGAATAAGGCAGAATGTATTTGAACTAAGCGTAACCACTTTCAAGATTTGTAATTTATCTATCAGGTAAAGAAGGTGATATAGGAATATACATATCTAAGAGCTTTTCCGAAAGCTGAATTAAAAAATTCTGAATTTGAAAATATTTCATAAAAATGGTTCTCATCAGCGTTAAAACACAATTTCTTCCAGAAAAAGACAAGACCTGTATATAGGAGGAAGGAAGAAATTCTGACACAACTGAATCGCTTAATATTGCAGTACTAGAAAAAGAAGAGAGAATGGATAGCACAGTTTTCCAACTAGAACATCGAGTTTTGTATACATGGTCAGAATAAAATGGTTGTGATGTAAATGCATCAAACTGAGTTCCAGAGGAGAAAAAATAATTTTAAAAATGGTCACATCTGTCTTACTGACGGCTAATCTGAGAAAGTCAAAAATTTGTAAAATGGAAAGATATCATATGCCCAGACATATCCCAGCTAAGAAAAGACATTTTACTCTGTCCTCTATGTTAGGACTTACTCACTCAAGGCTCTTACTATAGACTTTGGCAAGAGATGGGAACCACAAATGTTCATTTCTGGTTAAGATGCAAATTTCCTAGCTCTATTCAGAAGCATCAGTAAGAGAGTGGGCAATAAGATTGCTAATTCGTGTTTCTCATTTCCATGCCTAAAATCACAGAACAAAAGTGCTCTCCACATTAAGGATAAGTGATTACCCTATAAGAAGTATGAGCTAAAAAGAAGACTTTTGTGTTAACATTACACAGAACTCAAATTAATGTGCCTTGATAACATAGGGTTTACTCTCATGTTTTCAGGACTGCATTAACATCACATAGTGTTTGGTCACTTCAGAGCTTGGACAGTGTGCATCTAGATATTGCTTTGAACTTGGGGGGAAAAAAAAAATCAATCCCATCTGCCGTGCATGTATTGCATAAACATACATTAGGAAATGTTTGCATGAGGCTGAGGTCTTTCGTGAGTGTACATTGTCACAAACATTAGTTCTGTACACTCAAGCAAAAATATAGAGATTTATTTTTTATTTATTTTTTTTTCCCCATAGACAAAGGCACCTCTGTCCTCTGCTCACTAACAATGATGGAATCACAAGCATTTCTCAGTGAAAGGCTGATGTGCTTCTTCAGTGCTGGCAAGTTGTTTTCCAGTGTACAACAGAGTGTTTTATCTGAGCTAAATCAATAGGTAAAAGCTGTACCTTTCCCTTCTCTTAATCCCTATAATAGCATTGCTATTTTCACTCACACTAACCTGATCAAATGAACATGCCCGTTTTCAACCTGTAACAGACATGTATACTATAATCACAGTAAGCACGGGTGTCAAAATGAAAAATAAAATTAAAAAAAAATAAGGCAACAAATGCTAGAATAAAAAACAAACAAACAAAAAAAAAACAGTGAGAGCTGCAGGAGGAGAGAATTACTTTTCTTTTTGGAAAACCTCAAGTCAAATATAAAACAACTTCTTGGCATCTCAATGTCTTTGTGTTCCATCCCTGCTTCCCTGACCCTAAGACACTCTTTCAATATATACACTCTCAGTTTTCTACATATAAAATAGGGATAAATTAATTACCCAATGAACTGTGCATTGCTTGTATGTAGAGTACAAATGGGCATTTGCAATAATTACATGTGTTCATCTGAGAAAACCTTTTGATTCAGAGGAGGTCGCTTGGGTAAAAAAAAAAAAAAAAACAACCAACCAACCAACCAACCAACCCCCCCAAAAAAAAACAACAACAAAAAAACCACACACACAGAGCTTTAAGGTTTACAAATCCTAATAATGTGAAACACTATATTTGCTGCAACTAATGCCCTTATGGAAATTACATTGTAGAAACTAAACAGACATCATATGAAAGATTAAATTCATAAAGACAGTAAAGATGGTTAATCAGAATCATGGTTAATCAGAAATTATTTTATGACACTTTTTAAAATATATTTTTAATATCAATATTCTGTTATGCTTATTCACATCCCTGTTCTGTAGCCTGCTACTCCTGTGATGTGACAGGTTCGTTGTCTGTGTGGCTCAATCAAGGAACTGACAGAATTAGAAAAACAAAACAAATCCAAACCTATAAACCCAAACATTTTTACAGTCTTCATGTTTTCTTGCTTGTCAAGCCATATCTGTGGTTTCTGATGATGGTTCACAATGCAGAGAGCTGCACATATTGTTATGCCAACCTAACCACAGCACAAGTGCCATACCATACCATAAACAAATACTGCGGTCAAGGGCTTCTTCTAAAACCACTGCAAGATGGGTAGCAACTTTTTTTCAACCATATCAGCCAGTCTAACAAAAACTATCATCTCTCTTTGTTCTCCATGTTCTTTAATTATCTCTGCCTTGCCAAGTCAACATGTTGCTTATAAGTCAATAATAGGCTGTTGTATGAAAAATTCTTTTAAGCCATTTAAGAATTAATAACATTTAATGAATAGCAATTTAAGTTTACTTATAACAATTAAGGAAGAATAATGTGATTTAGGATGAATTAGTGGATTAGAATTCTTCTACTCCTCATTCCCTATTAACTACAAATGTAATACAAAGCTGGGAAAAGAGAAGGAAAAGGTAGAATAATCCCTTCTTCTGAAAGAGAACTGAAACAGAATTAAAATTTCTCTGATAACACATGACAGTTTCCAGTAGATGTTAAAAACTTAAGTGTTATGAATAAAGTTAGAGGGAACCAATGCATATAAGACAGAAAACATTAACTGAAATTAATATTTCTCATCCCATACCTGAAAGCAGCAATTCCATATTGCTGTTTGTAAGTGTTGCATTTACTCTTCCTGAAGTTGCATTGAAACTGGTGACTGTCAAAGTCATGGGCTGTTTCTTGCTTTTGTAGTTGTAAGAGCCTTTCCATATATAATTTTGGGCAAATACATCATCAGGAACTATACAGACATCAAACATATTTCAATACATATTTCAATATTTCGCACTTATGAAGTCGATCATCCAACAAAATATACAATAAATATTAGCATTTTCTCTACTTTACCCTCTCTCCTTGTAGAATCATAGAATCATAAAATAGTTTGGGTTGGAAGGGACCTTAAAGACCATCTAGTTCCAACCTCCCCGCCACAGGCTGGGACACCTTCCAGTAGAACAGGTTGCTCAAAGCTCCATCCAGACTGGCCTTAAACACTTTAGGGACAGGGCATCTACAGGCTCTCCAGCCAACCAGTGCCTCACCACCCTCATAGTGAAGAATTTCTTCCTTATACCTAATCTAAACCTACCCTTTCAAAGTTTAAAACTGTTAACCCTTATCATGTCACTACTCTCTAATGGAGAGTCCCTCCCTACCTTTCTTAAAATCTCCCTTTTAATGTTGGAAGGACTCTATAAGGTGTCTCTGGAACCTTCTCTTCTCTAGGCTAAATAACTCCAACTCAGCCTGTTCTCATAGCAGAGGTGCTCCAGGCCTTTGATCATTTGTGGCGCTCCTCTGGACCTGCATTAACAGGTCCATGTTTTTCTTTTCCTGGGCACCCCAGAGCTGAACGCAGGACTCCAGGTGGGCTCTCACAAGCACTGAGGGGGAGAATCACCTCCCTTGACCTAGTGGCCCTGCTTCTTTTGATGCAGCCCGGAATACAGTTGGCTTTCTGGGCTACAAGCACACAATGCCAGCTCATGTCAAGCTTCTCATTCACCAGCACCTTCAGTCTGTTAAGCCTTATCTTCACATATAAAACATACAAACCTGGCATTAACATTTATGAAGAAAAAGTATTTGTACTGAAGAACACAACCACAGCTGTACCTTCATTTGCTCCTTTCCTTAAATATGAACATCTTTTAAAATAAAACTAACTTCAAAAAATCTAATTTAATGGCTGTAACCAAAAGACCAGATTTCTTTCTCTGCAGAATATGCTAGCACAGACAGGGAGGGACATACAGCTAGGATTAAATTTTGCAGAAATTAACATATATTTAAATATTACAATCTTTCTAAACATATTTGTATGACACTATAAGATTATAACCAACTTCTTTATTATGTAGTCATATTTTATTTAATTAAGAATATGTATAAGAATTTTTGTCTTGTCTCCAAATGCTTTAAAACTTTATGAGCTTCACCAGGAGAAAAATAAAATTCCTCTAATTTAAAAATGAAAAAAAGATCACAGGCTGCAGGGAGAATAAATATGATGGCTTTATGCATTTACATTTAAAATTTGTCATTAGCCGACTGTAAAATGATTCATTTAAGTAACAGTATTGTTCAAAAGTAATATATTACCTATACATCAATACAGATAAATGCAAATCTTCAAAGTCTTGACATGAGATATGAGATACCATTTAAACAACGAAATTGAAGGTTCCTTAGAATGTCTTTACTACACTTTCCAAAGACAATATAGACAATATATCAAAATTAGCCTTATAACAAATCATCAATAATCAGCATATTCATATCATTTGGAGTTACTCTTCTTTAATTTAAAGTTCTGTGTTAGCGTGTACATTGGCATCTCACGTCAAATAAGCACACAGGAATACTTGCTCCTTTCTCTCTCAGGATGTCCCAAAATTCAAGAGTGAGGCACACCGGAATACCTGATAGTTTTCCTTCACTGTTTATTTTATGGGCCACAGACATAAGGTGTCTTCCCTATATAGCTTTCCTGGAGTTTTATCTGTGTATATATACAGGCATTTTTTTGAAAAGTAAACCCATAAAAACATAACACCTGCATACTGGGCCTGTAAGCTACAAGCAAGGAAACTGCATGGTGAAAACAATCTGATACTGCTACCTGTTACGCCTGCAACTTATTTTCCCAGTTTCAGGAAAATGGATCTTTATGTACTCTATTTGCAATTTACTTGGGATTGTACAAAAATTTTCCAAATGAAAAAACTAGTAACATGCATACCAAGCAATATATCGTTAACACAGTTATGAAGCTAAGTAAAACACAATAAAAAAGAAATTACAAAAAACTAACCTAAAAAACTACTTTTTAAATCTTTATTCATATCAGTAGGCATATAATAGGGATAAATTCAAAGGATAATTTTAGTTAAGGAAATTTCTCTCTTAAAAATACTTTATTCTCTCTTAAAAAACGTTATTCATTCTGAGTCACTCAGTGCAGTCTCACAAATTGATTCTGTTTGTCTTTTCTACAGAAATATTGTTTAAAACTATAAACATGTGAAAGGATTTACCACTTAATTTGGGACTTGGTGTTCCCAAAGCTGGTCTGGGATCCTTCACCAATATTTTGGAACCAGCTGTTAGAAAGAATGAATGACAAAAAGACAAAGCATGAGCAAATTGGTTACTCAAAAACTAGGAAAAATAATTTCCATAATGGAATTCACTTGTTCCACAGGATTGAAGATGATGTTTCAAACTCCAAGCACAAATGATATTTCAGTCAATATTGAGCCTTAGTATCACAGGAGCACGTACACATTGATTTCTTTTGTTGCCACATTTTTGCCAAATTTTCAAAGTTACCCAGATGCTACCAAGTCATTTGTTAATACCCAACACTGCAGGCATTCACTTCAGAATCCACATTTCAGAATTCACAGTCTTGGACTAGGCATCTAATATGTGAGATGTCTTCTAATATTTGATCTAAGGCAAGTTTTACGTTTTACATATGTATATTTAGTATTTATATTTATAATATGTATATATATAGGGATTCATATAAAATAGCACTGTGGACAGTACTTCGACTGTACAAGCAATGTAACACCAAACAGTGAAGAGACAAATGCATTTTAAATCACGTTCCTCTTCAGGACTTAATTATCTTCAGCAGTATTGAGAGAAACAACTTGTGTTGAGGAATGAAAACCCAAAGATGCATGCTCAATCTCTTAAAAATTGAGAAGATCACTGTTTCTTTAACGAATAACAGCAGAAAGAAAGAAACAAATGAGGCTGTCCACAACTGCTCAGGTGATTTGAGCGCTAGAAGTCGGAGACCTGAATTTCATTTTTTCCTGCCTAAAGCAGAAAGTCTGAAGATGATCATAGAATAGTAGAATATTAAGGTTGGAAAAGACCTTCAAGATCATCTGGTTCAACCATCCCCCTACCACCAATATCACTCACTACATCATGTCCCTAAGCACCACGTCCAACCTTTCCCTGTGGGTATTTACCCACAGGGACAGTGACTCCACCACCTCCCTGGGCAAACCATTCCAATGTCTGACTACTCTTTCTGAGAAGAAACATCTCCTAATTTCCAACCTAAACCTCCCCTGGCGCAACTTAAGGCCATTCCCTCTAGTTCAATTGCTCGTTATCTGTGAAAAGAGGCCAACCCCAGCTCCCCACAACTTTCTTTCAGGTAGTTGTAGAGAGCACTGAGGTCTCCCCTGAGCCTCTTCTTCTCCAGACTAAACAGCCCCAGTTCCCTCAGCTGCACCTCATAGGACTTGGGTTCCAGACCCTTCACCAGATTCATAGCCCTTCTCTGGACATGTTCCAGGGCCTCAGTGTCTTGTAGTGAGGGGCCCAAAACTGAGCACAGCACTTGAGGTGCAGCCTCACCAGAGCAGAGTGCAGGACAATTACCTCTCTGGTCCTGCTGGCTACACTATTCCTGGTATAAACCAGGATGCCGTTGGCCTTCTTGGCCACCCGGGCACACTGCTGGCTCATGTTCAGGTGAGCATCAACCAGCACACCCAGATCTTTTTCCTCTGCACAGCTTTCAAGCCACTCTGTCCCAAGCCTTTAGCATTGCATGACTTTGTTGGGGCCAGAGTGCAGGACCTGGCACTTAGCTATGTTTAACCTCATCCCATTGCCCTCTGCCCATTGATCCAACCTGTCCAGGTCTCTCTGCAGGGCCTTCCTACCCTCTGGCAGATTGACACTTCCCCCCAACTTGGTGTCATCTGCAAACTTACTGAGGGTGCACTCAATTCCCTCTTCCAAATCATCAATAAAGATATTAGAGAGGATGGGCCCCAACACCGGTCCCTGGTGAACACCACTGGTGACCGGTCACCAGCTGGATTTCACTCCATTCACCACTACCCTTTGGGCCCAGCCATTCCGCCAGTTTCTAACCCAGCAAAGAGTGTACCTGTCCAAGCCATGGGCTGCCAGCTTCTCCAGGAGAATACTGTGGGAGACCATGCCAAAGGCACATGTCATGATGCAGTAAATGCAATAGGGAAGTGACATTTCCTTCAAATGAAACTATTTTATTTTCCAGACAGTAATTTGTATTCACTGGGGTATAAAGTCACACATTTCTGTCTTCCATTGTAAGATACTCTCAGCGCTAGGTTCCATTCCTTGTTCCAGTGGTTATTTAAACATTTTGCATTTTGGATCTTGGCTTGGAAACCAGTTATTCTCTCTCTCTGGTCAATACTCTAAAAAACTAGACAAGAAAAGCAACTTTTCTTTCCCTGAGTGGAATGTTCTGCATAGCAGGAAGTTTCATCAGGAAGAACTGAGAATATTTTTCTTGAGAGCACTGAGAATAACTTTTAGCTTATTACAAAAGGCTTGTTCTTGGTATATAGATTAAAATTGGCAAACAGGGAGGACAGGAGGGCAGAATTCAACCTAAATTTCTCATGGCTTGCTGATTGCTGTTACTACTGATTGGTCTCTATTTCCTCTCTCTTTTGAAAGAAGCTTGCTGAACTTCATTGAACATGTTTGATTTGGAGGGTGTGTTTCAACAGCATATGCTTTTTGTCTGCATCACTCATGTTAGAAATATCTGCATCATAGTTTCCAAAGAGCTTTAGTACAATCAGCTTCAAGTTAATCGGCCTTGTCAAAGTGGATACATTTCTAGTCAAGTTCAGAACTGAAATTTTAAATACAAGATGAAAACTAAAGCATGTTATCTATGGTGTTCAAGTTTCTAGATACAAGCATTTGCTAAACAAATCTTTCAAAAGATCAGTTTTGTATTTAAGATTCAAAATCCTGCTTCGTTTCCACTACAGATCCTTTTATAGATCTCAGCTCCGAGTCCTTCATTCCTTTTCATCCCTTTCCAATTTATTTTTGAGATGTTTACCATCACAGGTGAACAACCTAATGTAGTCCTCTTTTCTGTAGGAGGGATGATTTACCCATCTGTGTAATAGGTGAGATTGAAAATATTTAAGAGACATTTTCCTTTATCTCATTAGTTAATTCATTACAATTTGTTGCTCATTCTTACCTTTCAACATGGACAAGAAGCAAGACCACTGAGCCTAAAAATTATTCATTTCAATAACGTTTCCTCAGGACATTGGGAAACTACATTACATGACAAGGTAGATACACTCATAGTTACCTGTTTTTTGTTTGTTTCTTTTGTTTTGTTTTGTTTTGTTTTTAATTCTCATAAAGGTTTCTCACTATCAGGTAGACAGTTAATATGACTTGTTTCAACATAATCAACAGAAAATTCTTGGATTGAAATACAACCCACGAAGTACATTTGGCCTGCTATAACACTTCCAGAGTACTAATCAAGTCATGAGCTTCTTGGCAGATTACTTTCTAACACCCTTTCCCAACACTCTGCTCTGTTTTCCCCCAGCACTTGCCTGGCATTTAATGCCAGGACACCTGTTTGTGTTTTTTTTAGTAATACAAAATATTAACTTCCTGTGAAGTAAATTCCCCTTCCAAGTGGCAGCATTTGGTCATATAGCCTCTGAATGGCTCCATAAAAGCCCTGGTGATAACTACATCTGGAACATTATGTATCAGTAATCTGAAAGGTAGTTTAATTATTCAGGAAATGGAATTCCAAACAGTTGCTATACTTGAGGATGTTTCTTATCTCACATGAAAAATACCATTCTCATCATGATTTTGCCATGAGGTTTTTCATGCCATGCCACCACAAGACAAAGTACACAGAAAAAATAAATAAATCTAAAACCTAAAAAAAGTGAATGTTGGAAAAGCAAAGTAAATAAATTAGTTTTGTTTGTGAGTAGTATATTGCTCACATATGAATACAAAATAATTATAAACCCTATGGATTAATCCCATGCAGTAATTTAGACACCTGCTTGGAGTTAGTATGCATCCTTCTCTAATATTGCAATTGTCATAGCTGTCTTGCAGCTGACACAGTCTCTTTAAATAAACTCACCCTTGTCTAGGCTTAATAGGTATGTGCAAAAACATTGAGGTCCTTACTCCACTGAGCTTATCAGAATGTAGACCACACCTGACTCAGTCAGAACTTTAAAAGCAGGTGTCAACCTGGTCCCCAGAATTATATCTGGAATTGACACCTCTGTGCATGCAAATGAAACACAAGTACATGAAAGCATTTGTCCCATTAACCACAACTGACAAAGGATTAGATGTTCACCCTCCTAGTTCTCCTTACCATTCTGCCTCATTTTATTAGACTGCAAGTAAAGAAAACTGTTGAAATGTGAGAGATGAGCGATGCAGTGGGAAACAGAAGAGCTTACCTTCACAAACTGGAACTTTGCCAGTCCATGTACCATCAGACCTACAGGCTCTATGCTCTGATCCTCCTGCCAGGAAGAAGCCTGGCTGACAACTGTAAATCAATGTATAGCCAAGTGAGGGAAGATCCATTCCTGCAACATTTGCATGAGATGGTGTTTCTGGTTGTTTACAGCTGTGAGCTACAAAGAAAAGATAAAATATCCTTCAGTCAAAATGGTCAAAATATTTCTGGAAAAAAAATATCAATATCCATTCTGAAAGGTAACTAATGAAGAAAAAAGCTTCAATAAAAATAACATATTAATATGTTTTAAAAAAATAGTTTTAGAAGTTATTGTATAGTCTATGATTTATTGTCCTGAGACTATAAATACATTCTTGAAAGTGTTTTTTCCATCTTCAAAAGACAAAGAACCAGTTTAAATGCACCCTTGCACATCTAAAATTGTTCATCTGCATACATGAACACAAACAAAACACATTTTATCATAGTAAAAAGCAATCCTGATTTGTGACTTATGTGACTTGTGACATAGAATAATAGTAAATAAACGGGTCACTTCAGAAAATACTATGAAAGGTCAAAGTGGAATGGTAAGCGAGGCAAGTTTTAACTATCATACACAAAAATTAATTACCAACCCTAATCTCATGAAAAGTGTTTTACATCTTTAACAACCACCGGAGTCTGAGAGCCTTGTGTTATCTCAAAAACAGCATAGTTCCAGAGTATGAGCAGACCTTGGCTTTCAATACACCGAGCTACTGATTAGGTGTTTGCTTAATACTGTTTGTTTGCACCAATACTGTTTTCTTCTGTGGATATGCTCACCATGCACTGCTTTTTGAAGTTTTTCTGTAAGGTCAGACCTTATAAGGTGAGACTGTTTCCAGAAAAAATACAGCTGACTTGCTGAAGAACAAGAAAGATTACCTATGAAGTGTAAAAGATGTAAGAAATGAAATGTTGCCTGCTGTATGCAAGTAAGAAGATTCTCTCCATTTCAGATTTAACAAATTCCAATTAAAAAAAACTTTCTTTTTTTTTCCTTCTTAAAATACCCTGAGTACCTAATTGGGAAACAGTGCAAACTCTTTGCTAGACCTGATTGTAAATTTCTAGTCCAGTACAAGGTAGGATTGTCTATGGCTTTCCTGCATGGCCTGTTCTCGCCACCTCTTCCTGACTCTGCACACTCTTCATTGGAAGGGTTGCACTCTCTTAGATAGAAACTTATTATTTTCACTATTTCTCTGGTCAATGGGCTGTCTGTGCTTCAAAAAGGATCAGATTTAATATGACTCAATACACTGATACTCTCATTATTTTTCTTTTTTACAAATCTACAGGCTATTATAGAAAAATTGTTTTACAAAATTTCTTTTTTCATTTCTAGCTGCTGTAAACTAATAATGCAACTTTATAATAAATTTAGTTTAAAATAGCTATATTTAAAAATATGGTACCTTTATAGAAATGTTACTGTAACTAAGTAGCCAAGAGAGAAAGAAATTAACAAATAATTTTAGGATTAGCATAAAAATGTAGTCCACCTATCAAATACTTACGTATACATTCTGGCTGAATTCCACTCCATGTAAGATCAGGAAGGCAAGTTCGTGTTGTTGATCCATGGAGAAGATGTCCTTTCTTGCACTGAAATTGAACAACATTTCCCACCTGTTGAAAAGTAGAAAGCACAGTTATATTGCTATGAGGAAATAACCTTGTTTTTTTTTTTTTTTCCATATCTGACAGCAAACTCCCTCACATAATACAGGCTCGATAAATTGTGGTACCCTTTCTGTAAAAAGTAAATTCAATCCACATAGGATACTGATATGAGATAAAAGAATTGCTTCATTCTCATTAAAATTACTCTCTCCACAAACCAAAATCCTCTGTGGATAAGAATCAAATCCGTGTGTCCTGTGATCTCTCTGGCATGAGATGACTTTCCAGGTCTGGACTTCCTCTGCCAGCTAAAAAAAAAAAAATTAAAAAATGACCGAGCTAGGAAATCTGGCAGCAAACCAGGACAGTCACAGAGCTGTAACGGGCAATAGATTCTACTGGACATTTGGTGAACTAGAGCCACCTTTGTGGAATGCTGTATGAATTCACAAGTTATAATGAGAAACCTTTCATTAGAACATACAAGGGCTTGTCAACAATGCTATCTCATGCTTCAGAAACTATAAGGTTCCTAAAATATTTTAATTTTCCTTTTTCATCACAAGAGATAAAAAAAAGAATCTTTCTTTACACACACATAATAGAAACCAGAATGTAAATACAATATGATTTATAATAGTAATACATCTGATATTAGTTTTTAATTATTATTCTTATTATAGGTTTGTGTTTTATAAAATATAAAATATAATTTTTTAGTCAGTAATGGTTTGGGCATAAACATAACCTGGAATAACTTGTTCAACATGTTCAGTCATTACAATATAAATCAAAATGCAAACAATTTCCAATTTTGATCAAATGCAGGGAAATTAGATTTTAAGGACATCATTTGGGGAGTAGTCTGTTACATGCTGTGAGTGGAGGACTCAAATATTAAGGTGTGTAGATCATATGTACTATTCTGTAGTCACCGATATTACTATATTTATCCACTTATGTTCAAACAAGAAGTTGAAAAGTTTGAATTGTATGTGGTTATTTATTTATTTATTTAAAATATTGTTTAAATGTAAAATGTTTGATTCAATTTGATGCCAAGGGTAAAATATAGATGCTTTCACAACAGCTTAATCCTGGGAAACAGCATTTCACTACTGCACATAGTCATTTGAAACTTCATAGTACTATCTCTTTCCAGCTCAAGCTTCTCATCAGAATGAAATTTAATAAAAATGCATGAAATACAGATAGCAGCTAATCAACACAGTGTATGATTTAAAATTTGTCTCTATTTATTTATTTACAGTGCTCACTGGACTATGTAATTACTTTTAAAAGATTTTGAAGAAAATATACTAAATCACTTTCATGATTAAGCACATAGTGAGAAAACACTAACAGTTTAAGTTGCACCAAACAGAAACAGAAGTACTCTTTAACTTATTTATTTACTTGTTTATTTGTTTGTGATAAAGACCTTAGTTAAAACAACCACCATCAACATATTACTTTACAAGAAGTACTAGTCTTATAAAAGATTTGTTCAGTTTAGTCATCTAACAAAGCAATCTGCATTTGCAACTATACAATGAACACCTACCCTATTTAATCTTTACCTATCAAGGAAGACAATACTTTGACACTGTTTTTTAAATCAGGACTCTCCTACTCCTCCTCCCCACAGTTGCCTCCCCCTCCCACCAAAATAACAGCAATTCTAGTGCAACTGTTAAATGTAGTTGCTTAATATGAATAGTAATTTAATTTTCTTTCCACTTTATTCTTTCAAAAATGACTTTGTGATCTTCCTGAATAAAAAAGCATTTGAGAAAAAAACAAAACAAAACAAAACAAAAAAAAAAAAAAACCTTGACTGTTTTGTGAAATGGAGAAGCTATACATCATGGAAGCCAATGAGAAAAAGATATCTGACTTCTCGTTTCCAGATACATAATTCTAAAGTGTAAATTAGAGATTCAAGCTCTGGTAGTCAATAGCAACTCCAGGAATAGTTGCTCTATGGGTTTAACTCCTTAGTCAAACTACATAATTTATTCCAATTAACATTTTATGTGCTATATGCTCTTAAAAAAAATAATAATCTTTTTAGTGTTCAACAGTTCTTAGGATTATCTTTCATAGATTAGCTCAACATCATTTAAATATGGGCAATATTAAACCAATCAGATAACATCAATCCTGAAACTTTCAGCTACTTTTGGAGTCAATCATTTAGCACTTTTTAAGTAGGGTATTATGTAAAATATATTTTTTTTCATTGTATAAAATCTCTTCAGAGAAATAAGAACTCAATAGATTAAAAACTGTACTGAGTGTACTCAGTAAAATTCAGCATATTACAATTCTACTCATCTAGAATTGAACCAAAAAGTTGATACTTTTTGAGTTGAAAGGGCTGGAAAATTATGTCCATAAAGTCTTTAGACCTACAGGACACAGTGCAATAGTGAAAAATGGAGAAGTTGTATTCTTCCAATTTTCTGTGACTTCTCTCTCTTCTTTAGCTGTCATATTCATGACTTTGGATTAGTTCTTTATGAACTGACTCCTTGGCTGGACAGATACACTGAAGATAAACCATTCCACCTGAAGAGAACCAAGAAATGCACACAAATTTTTCCACAAAAAAAAAAGATGAGTATACAACTCATCTTCACTGCATCTCTGTCTAATATATAGCTTCACTTGACCAGTTTGTTAGCCCAGTATTAGAAATACATCAGTGAGATAAGGAAACGGCTGTTCAACTGTCAACCCTGTTTAACTATCTTATTTTCCTTTTATGACAAAGTTATCCATGTTGTTAACCAAAGAAAGCCAGATGATGTAATCATCCTGGGGTGCATCAGACACAGCATTGCTAGACAGTCAAGGGAAGCAACTGATGAGATGATGATGGTTGATGAAAATCTGAACTTGGTTAATGAGAAGCTCAACACGAGCTGGCAATGTGCACTTGCAGCCCAGGAAGCAAACCATACCCAGGGCTGCATCAAAAGAAGTTGAGGCCAGCAGGTCGAGGGAGGTGATTCTCCCCCTCTACTCTGCTCTCACAATACCCCCACATGGAGTATTGCATTCAGCTCTGGGGCACCCAATCTAAAAAGGACATGGACCTTTTCGAGTGAGTCTAATAGTGAGTCTCACAGAAGAGCCACAAGAATGATCAGAGGGCTGGAACACCCCTCCTATGAAGATAGGCTGATAGAGTTGGCATTGTTCAGCCTGGAGAAGGCTCTGAGGAGACCTCATTGCAGCCTTCCAGTACCTAAAGGGGGACTACAGGAAAACTGGGGAGGGACTCTTTGTTAGGGACTGTAGTGATAGGACAAAGAGTAATGGTTTTAAACTAACAGAGGGTAGATTTAGATTAGATAGTAGGAAGAAATTCTTTACTCAGAGGGAGGTGAGGCAGTGAAATAGGTTCTCCAGAGAAGTTGTGGATGCCCCATCCCTGGCAGTGTGTAAGGCTAGGTTGGCTGGGATTTTTGAGCAACCTGGTCTGCTGCAAGGTGTCCCTGCCCATGGCTGGGTGGTTGGAACTAGATGATCTTTAAGGTCTCTTCTAACCCAAACCAGTCTATGATTCTATTATTCTATGATTGTCCTGCTCCACTCTGTGCTGGTGTGGCCTCACCTCAAGGTGCAGTTTTGTGCAGTTTTGGATGCTACAATGTAAGAAAGATCAAAAATCTATCAGAGAGCATCCAAAGGAGGGCAACAAATGTGGTGAAAGATCTAGAGTGCAAGACATATGGAGTGGCTCAGATCACTTGGTTTGTTCAACTTAGAGAAGAGGAGACTGAGGGGTGACCTCAGCCTGATCTACAGCTTCCTCATGAGGAGCTGTGGAGGAGGAGGTGCTGATTTTTCTCTCTGGTGACCAGTGATAGGAAATGAGGTAACATCATTAAGCTGTATCAGGGGAGGTTCAGATTGGGTATTAGGAAATGTTTTTTCATCAAGAGGGTGGTCAGGCACTGGAACAGGTTACCCAGGGAAGGGGTCATAGCCCCAAGACTGCCAGAGTTCAAGAAGCATTTAGACAATGCTCTCAGATATATGTTTTAATTTGCAGTATACAGGGGTTGGACTCATTGATCCTTGTGGGTCCCATCCAACTCAAGATATTCTATGATTCTGTGATTCTATGGCTCTAGCTGCCAACCAGAGCCTAGGAAAGACTGAGTCGCTAGCATTCTTCATTTTCTAAAAATGATAATAATAATAATAACTAAAAACTTGGTCTCGCAATCAGCTGTTGCAATAGCACCTTTTCTATCCAAAAGAGTAACTACTAATGAAGCCCTTTTCCTCATTTCCTCTTTCTGTTTTAAACAAACAAGTAAGTCAACAAAACAAAGCAACAAACCATCCATTAAACTAGATGTCAGTTTATATTGTACTATATAACCATTTTATGTAGGTCCACAAAGTAGCACCAAAGATACAACAGTTGACCTTATGATGAAGACATTAGAATTGCTATCATGATATTCAATAGCAGGTTAATGAATAAATTAATGAATAAGTCTCCCTGATAGAAGAGAAAAAGAAAAGGAAAAAAAAAAAAGAAAAAAGAAGAAGAAGAGGAGGAGGAAGAAGAAGAGGAAGAGAATTACAAGTAATTGTTTTCTAGTGTAGAACTCCCTTTTGGGAAGTCTGCTTTGCAGACTGTCATTACTGTCATGGCAGAGGCACCAGGTGGCACTACAATACTGTGTTCCATGGACTCAAAAATTCTGTGTTGAGATCTTCTGTATTGTTCAATTCATTATAAACATTGTATAGAAGTATTGGTGGGAAGAGCTGAAGAAACAGCCTAAGTATCTAAATCTGTAATCTCTGTTTTTAGGGAGGAACGATTCTATGTGTAAAAGTGTTTGTACTCAATCCTGGGGAAGGGGTGGTGGGGGAGAACAAAAATGAAAAATATTTTTTTGCATGCTGTTGGATTGTCTCTGTTCCATAGCTGCTTCTTCCATTGTATCAGTTATAGTTTTGATATTCAACTATTCAATATCACTAACTTCTCCTTTGCTGAGAACCAAAGACCATGTATTTGCTATATCCTAACAGAGAAGATATAGTAATTAGGAAAGAAAACGCATAAACACAATCTGCAACCACCACTTATTAAAAATAGGATAGTACTTTAGATATATATTTTAACCAAAATATTATAGTAACATATAATAATATATAATTATTTTCTTTTTTTCTTTCTTATATTCTGTATAAGAATACAAGGTATTTCTAGCTGTCATGTGTTACCCCAGAATCAGATTTTCTTGGTCTTTAATTTATCAAAGAACATGAAGATACTCTAACAAGCTTCTCCATCCCCTGCAATCCATGTCAAACTACTAAGGCAATGTCTGTCCTTTCTCTTCAGTAGCTTTTAGCATCACACTTAAATGAATGGAAACATAACTTGTTAAATCATTGGTATCCCAGTACTACGGTATTGCTGTATTACTAGCACCAGGCTATTGAGTTTGCAAGACCTCTGGGAAGCTTAACAGGCTTCCTTTCTCAGAACTTGTCTTGATATCCTTGGAACATTTTTTGGTTATTTTTTTAACTTGGATGAACTGAAACATTTTTTTCCTCTAATCACTGTCTGTGACTAATTTGTATCCTTTTCTTTCTCTTTGTATGGTACAACCACAGCTTTATATCCATAGTAGTAACAGGTAGCTATCGTGCAAAATGAGATATTTACCACTAATGTGTGGCAGTATAGAGAAACATAAGCCTGGCACTGATATGATAGCCATGAGAAATGGGAACACAGGTTGCTGTGAAGAAGACTGCAGGTGTGGATGCGATAAGTAATGGGACACAGGCTTGGCACTGGGGACCTCATGGCATCACATGGCACTTGCAGGGCAACCAGGCGATCAGGCCCAGTCAGCATGGGTTTATGAAAGGTAGGTCCTGCTTGACGAACCTGATCTCCTTCTGTAACCAAGTGGCGCGCTTGGTGGATGAGGGGAAGGCTGTGCATGTGATCTACCTTGACTTCAGTAAGGCTTTTGACACCGTTTCCCACAACATTCTCCTCAAGAAACTCTCTGCTCTTGGCTTGGACTGGCATACACTTCATTGGGTTAAAAATTGGCTGGGTAGCCAGGCCCAAAGAGTTGTCGTGAGTGGAGTTAAATCCAGTTGGAGACCGGTCAGTAGTGGTGTCCCCCAGGGCTCAGTATTAGGGCCAGTTCTCTTCAATATGTTTATCAATGATCTGGATGAGGGGATCAAGCGCACCCTCAGTAAGTTTGCAGACGACACCAAGTTAGGTGCATGTGCTGATCTGCTCGAGGGTAAGAAGGCTCTGCAGGAGGATCTGGATAGGCTGGAGCGATGGGCTGAGGCCAACTGTATGAAGTTCAACAAGGCCAAGTGCCGGGTCCTGCACTTGGGGCACAACAACCCCAAGCAGAGCTACAGGCTGGGAGATGAGTGGTTGGAAAGCTGCCTGGCAGAGAAGGACCTGGGAATACTGGTTGATAGGCAGCTGAATATGAGCCAGCAGTGTGCTCAGGTGGCCAGGAAGGCCAACAGCACCCTGGCTTGTATAAGAAGCAGTGTGGCCAGCAGGTCTAGGGAGGTGATTGTCCCCCTGTACTCGGCTCTAGTGAGGCCGCACCTCGAGTACTGTGTTCAGTTTTGGGCCCCTCACTACAAGAAGGACATGGAGGTACTTGAGAGAGTCCAGAGAAGGGCAACAAAGCTGGTGAGGGGTCTGGAGAACAAGTCTTACGAACAGCGGCTGAGGGAGCTGGGGTTGTTTAGCCTGGAGAAGAGGAGGCTCAGGGGAGACCTCATCGCTCTCTGTAGGTACCTTAAAGGAGGCTGTAGAGAGGTGTGGGTTGGTCTATTCTCCCACATGCCTGGTGACAGGACAAGGGGGAATGGGCTAAAGTTGTGCCAGGGGAGGTTTAGGTTGGATATTAGGAAGAACTTCTTTACTGAAAGGGTTGTTAGGCATTGGATTGGGCTGCCCAGGGAAGTGGTTGAGTCACCATCCCTGGAGGTCTTTAAGAGACGTTTAGATGTAGCCCTTAGTGATATGGTTTAGTGGAGGACTTGTTAGTGTTAGGTCATAGGTTGGACTGGGTGATTTTGGAGGTCTCTTCCAACCTAAATGATTCTTTTATTCTGTGATATGAACAACTCATCCACGATCATTTAAAGAAATTCAGTCCTGGACAAAATCAGGTTTCAGGAGTAACAAAGAATTATCTATGATAGATAAAATGGAGCATGTAGAGTAGATTTCAGTATGTGTGAGTGTGTGTAAAAGCATGTTAGAAACATTACAAGTAATCCCAAGTGAATCAAGAATACAAAAAAGAGCAAAAAGAAAAAAGAAAATAAAAGTCAAAATTAGAATTCTCTCACGCAAGCATTTCCTGGTGAAACTGAAACTAACAGCAACAACCGACACAGGGCTGAAGTCAAAGACCTGATGATCCAGAGAAGTGTAAAGAACCAGGAAAATGCCTAGAAGCCAGTATATGTGTCTACTATAGTGTAAGTGAATTATAACTGGAGACATTTTGTAAAGAAGCATTTACTGTTTAATCCCCTCACCATCCCCACCCCCTTTCTTTTTCTGCAGTAATTAGATAAGGACTAATGATTTTTGGATTTGACTGCTAAGAGTTCAGTTATACCACAAATTCGTGACTTTATTTTTTAAGAGGTATGTTCCCTTCTGGCCCATAGCAAGATGTGTAGTACATCCTAGTTCAAAACCTTTGTAGACAGAGATACAGTTTGCAGAACACTGGATAGCTTATGTAACTAACATTTGGGCATAAGAGATCATAGCAGTTTTTTTTTTTTTTTTTTTACCATAGTTTGATAATGTAATATACATGATTCTAAGTTGTAGTTAATCACTCATTCTTTTTACCTAGGATAATATACACACACACACAAAAAGAGCTCTGTGTAATTATTGTTTGTAGATGTATACACATTTGCATAACAAAAATCACAACACAAGTGTCATCCTTTTTAGAAATTGTATGGTGTCTGATAAAGCTTAAATTAAAATGATTCAGTGATGATGCCAACTATGCTTATGCTCACAGCTCTTGTGAGCTGTTACAGAATTCTTTTGGAATATAATCTGACAATTCCATCATCACTGAAGTTTTGAGACTCCTTTCTGTCAAGTCTTGAATTACATCATATATGTCTGAATTTTCAACTCAAGCAATATCATACGAAAACAAATATTCAAAGACAGGAGGAGCAACAAAAATAAAAACCACTGCTGTGGAAATTCAATACTTGGTATTAGTATTGTGAAAAGCAAGTGACAGTCAGTGATATAGTCATGTAAACAAGGCAGTTCTGTCAGTTGTTAAAAAGCACAAAAACAAACAAACAAACAAAAACACAGGACTCCATGTATGAAGACTTGAATTCTACTGTAAGCTTAGAGGCCCGCCCCCTTTTTTTTTTTTAAATGAGAGACAAAAATTTAAAACTTAACAATTAAGTCAATTCAGTGGCTTTGCTACTATTAGTTTAAATGTGAAGCATTTGAGAGTTCCAAATTTGAGAGCTCCAACCCCCTTTCTCTTACAAACATACATAACAAAAGTACAGAACCCCAAAATGAGAAAAAAAACTACTTGGGGTTAGAGTCAGAAAACCATACTGTATTTTTTCAACAGTAACAACTCTTTGATATGCATGTAGTGGGTTTACGTGGCAAGGTTTTGGTAGCAGGGGGTGCACACGGGTGGCTTCTGCGAGAACAATCCAGAAGCTGCCCCATGTTAAATAAGGGCCCCACTGCTGGCCAGAGCTGAGCTAGTACGTGATGTTGTTTGTGTCTCTGTAAGAGCATATTTAAGAGAGGGAAAAACAAACAAACAAACAAACAAAACAAACCAACCAAACAAACAACAGCAACAGCAACACTGGTGGGGAACTGCAGCTGACAGACAGAGGAGTGAGAAACAGCCTTGCAGATACCAAGTTCAGTGAAGAAGGAGGGCAGGAGGTACTTCAAGTGGCAGAGCAGTTCCCCTGCGGCCTGTGGTGAGGACCGTGGTGAAGCAGGCTGTCTCCCTGCAGCCCATGGAATACCACGGTGGAGCAGGGTTCCATGCTGCAGCCTGTGGAGGAGACCACAGTGGAGCAGGTGGACCTGCACTGAAGGAGGCTGTGGCTTGTCGAAGACCCCCACCAGAGCAGATTCCGGGCTGCACCTGTAGCCCATGGAGAGGAGACCATGCAGGAGCAGGTGACCTGGCAGGAGCTGCTGCCCATGGAGGACCCATGTTGGGGCAGTTTGCACTTGAGTCGACAGGCCACCGGATGAACCAGGTGGTACGGACCCCTATTTGGAGCAGTTCTTGAAGAGCTGCTGCCTGTGGGAAGCCCACACAGGATCAGCTCGGGAAGGACAGCATCCCGTGGGAGGGGACCCCACCTTGGAGCAGGGGAAGAGAGTGACCTAGAAGGAGCGGTGGATACGAAGTGCTATAGACTGACCACAAGCCCCATTCCCCCATTTCCTGCGCTGCTCGGGGGGAGGGGGTGGAAGAGGGGGGATGAGGGGGAAGGTGTTTTTGGTTAATTTCTTTTGTTTCTCACTTCTCTAGCTTGTTAGTAACAGACAATAAATCTTACTATCTCCCTACTCTGAATCTGTTTTGCCCATCACGATAATTGTTGAGTGATCTCCCTGTCCTTATCTCATCCCTTGAGACCTTTACATCGTATTTTCTCCTCCTTTCCATTTGAGGAGGGGGAATGAGAGAGTGGCTGAGGTGGAGCTCGGCTGCCCACCCAAGTAAAACCACCACAATGCATTTGCCAACAGCAAACCATTTTGCTTAATTCTGCCTAATCTCTTTTGATCTATTGTTTAAAATTGCAGAGAACTTAAGAAATCTATCAGACAAAAGAAAAACAAAGCCATCTCAACTTCAGAATTTTAGGGTTATTTAACTTTCTGCTGTGGATGGAAGAAAAAGTCATTATATTATTATCCCATTCATAAAGGAAGTTAGGTATAATATAATTTAATTCATATTATGCTCTGTTTGTGGCTTAAATGAGTCACAATATTATTGAATATATTGTAACGTAATATTTCTTTTCAGGGACTACAGACAATAACTTGTCTAAAACTGATCATTTTCATTGTCATTTCTACCCAATAAAGCGGTAAACTTTGCTTCTTGTGTGAGAATAATGCTCCTCCTCTGCTCTGTATTAACTAAGATGTCATATTTATAGTAACCAGAAATCATGTGCAGACATTTAGTTCCTATACAAAACCAAATTCATTATATAGGAGCTTAAGGATACATTTCTGACCAGGGAAGGAGACTATATCTCAAAACAATTTGCAAAATAATTGTCATCAAATTAAACTTGCTGATTTGCCCCACTTGTCTGCAAGGCACTAACCTTACAACTGTGGGATCCAGGTTGTAAATCCTGCCAGCAGCTACACTTCTTTTAGAAATTATTTATCAGTTGACATTTTGCCTGGTATTTTAACAGTTTGATGTGAGCTGTGAGTGATGCTTTCATACACAACCACAACTACATCTCAAATGAGAAAGGCCATATTAGCTTCTTCAGTGATAGAAAGCTCATTAATATGCCAGAGAAAGTGTGACAATAAAATTGTAGAAAACGGTCATTACAATAATTCATTTCTTACACAGCTGAATAAAGAGTTGCTCTCTAGCATAACATAGTATTACTCCCAGAGGAAGTTAGCCCAAGGACTGCCCCTGCACATTCGATCTTAGCACAAAACAAAACTCTACTTCATTCCCTGGAGAAAATTGAGACAATTATATTACCACTTATCAATGACTGTGATCTAGCAAAATCTGAAAACTCCAAATATTGCTAAAACAAACAAACAAACAAAAAAAACACTAAGCAGGAGGAGTACTGCATAAAGGCCACCAAAATGACAAACCAAAGAAATCTGTGGTAAAGACCCTGAAGAGCCTTTAGATTCGATCCATGCTTAAAAAAAAATAATAATTTCATGTTGTAAATCTACTCCAATTTCAATTAGGCCTTTCTTGCATTTCTGGCAATCTGCAGTTTTTACTTAACTCCTACTACTGGACAGGTACAACATACAACCTGGGAGCTTCCAGCTTGCTTTTCTGTGTATGCCTGTTCACACGACTGGAGCTTTCATCCCTGATACCAAACGCAGATGTACCAGGATAATTTTGACTCTTCCTTACTTTGTTCACAGTTGCCTTATAGTACTCCTAGCAAACTATATGTCACATTTCTACATCTGTGATTCTGCATTCATCCATGAAAACCTCTCACTAACACTGCCATTTTGTGTGATTCAGAAATTCAGAAGCATTTTCAATTTTACATTTTTGTATTGTTACTCTTTAAGCAATATAATAAAAGTAAAGATCTTTCACTACATTTTGAAGAATGTTTTCCAACACTGAACACAAGAACAGTGCCCTTTTAGCACTGCAGTGTCAAAATAGCATGATGTCTGTAAGTTTTTTTCTGCATATACCACATTCTAGCATGGTAAATGCCTCATATATTATTCCAAAAGGAGCTCATGCAAACATCATTTGCTACAACAAAGCCTTGCAGCCCAAGTGGCTGTTGGTCCACTTTGCTGCATCAGGTAGAACATTGCCATCAGGTCAAGGGAGATGCTCAGCTTCGCAGTACAAGAGAGACAGGGGCATACTGCACTGAGTCCAATGAAAGATCACAAAGGTGATTCAAAGACAGGAGCAGACAAGGAGAGGCTTAGAGAGCTGGGACTATTCAGCTAGCAAAAGAAAAGGCTCAGGAGGAATGTTATCAGTGTATATTAGCAGCTGATAGGGGCAGGAAAGGAAACAGGCAGACTTTTCTCAGTGGTGTCCAGTGACCAGACAAGAGGCAACCCAGGCACTAAGTGAAATATAGGAAATTCTGTTTAGACATAAAAAAAAAATAAATAAATTTTTACTGTAAGGTTGTAAGGGTGTGTGGAGTGTCTGTCCCTGGAAATATTCAAAACTCACCTGGACACAGCCCTGAGCAACCAGCCCTAGCTGATCTTTGAGAAGGTGGGGTTTGGACTAGAAGCTTTCCAGAGGCACCTGCCAGCCTCAGTGACTCGATCGTTCATTTCGGTTATATAATTTCCATATGTTACAACAGAATTTCTCTCAGAGAAAAACGAAAATACACAAACATAAAGAAAGCGACAACAACCCACGCCTCAAACAAACAAACAAACAAAAACCAACGCACTATTTTTTTAAAGTGTGTCTATGTTAGCAGTTTGGCATATAGTATACATACTTTTAAGGTGAAAAATCTTATTTGAATCATAGAATCATAGAATTATTTATGTTGGAAAACTCCTCTAAGATCATCAAGCCTAACTGTTAACCTAGCACTGTCAAGTCTACCACTAAATCATATCCCACAGCACCACATCTACATGCCTTTTGAATACCTCCAGGGATGGTGACTCAACCACTTCCCTGGGCAGCCTTTTCCAATACTTCACAACCCTTTCAGCAAAGACATTTTTCCTAATATCCAACCTAAACTTCCCCGGGCACAACTTAAGGCCATTTCCTCATCTTATCACTTGTTGCCTGGGCAAAGAGATTGACCCCCACCTTGCTACAACCTCCTTTCAGGTAGTTGTAGAGGACAGTAAAGTCTCCCCTGAGCCTTCTTTTCTCTAGGCTAAATAACCCAGGTCCTTCAACTGCTCCTCATAAAACTTGTTCTCTAGATCCTTCACCATCTTCACTGCCCTTCTTTGGACACGCTTTAGCACCTCAATATCTTCCTTGTAGAGAGGGGCCCAAAACAAAACTAAACACAGTATTCATGGTGTGGTCTCATCTCACCAGAGTTGAGTACAGGGGGACAATCACTTTTCTAGACCTAGTGGCCTCACAATTTCTGATACAAACTAGGATGCTATTGGCCTTCAGGGCCACCTGAGCACACTGCTGACTCATATTCAGCTGGTTATCAACCAATACCACCACGTCTCTTCCTGCTACTCTTTCCCCCAGCCTGTAGTGTTGCATGGGGTTGTTGTGCCCCAAGTGCAGGACCTGGCATCTTGCTGAACCTCATACAGATGGTCTTGGTCCATCAATCCAGTCTATCCAGGTCCTTGTGTAGAACTTTTCTCCCTGAAGCAGATCAACACTCATGCCCAACTTGGCGTCATCTGCAAACTTTCTGAGAGTGCACTCGATCCCTTTGTCAAGATCATTGATAAAGACATTAAAGAGAACTGGCCCCAATACTGAGCCCTGGGGGACACTATTTGTTACTGGCTGCCAACTGGATGTAACTCCATTCACCACAACTCTCAGTATTTTATCCACAGAAGCATATGCCTGTCCAAGCCATGAGCAGCCATTTTCTCCAGAAGAATGCTGTGGGAAACACTATCAACAGCTTTACTAAAGTCTAGGTAGACAACATCCACAGCCTTTCCTTCACCCACAAAGTGGGTCACCTTGTTGTAGAAGGAGATCAGGCTAGACAATCAGGACATGCCTTTCATAAACCCTTAGTGACTGAGCCTGATCTCCTGGTTGCCCTGTATTGTGCTGTGAGATGGCACTCAAGATGATCTGTTCCATAACCTGGCACTGAGCTCAGACAGACAGGCCTGTAGTTTTCTGGATCCTCCTTCCGGCCCTTCTTGTAGATGGGTCTCATATTTGCTAGCTGTTAGTCAACTGGGACCTCCCCTGATAGCTAGGACAGTTGATAAATGATGAAAAGGGGCTTGATGAGCACTTCTGCCACTTCCCTCAGTACCCTCAGGTGGATCCTATCTGGTCTCAAAGACTTGTGTATGTGTAAGTGGTTTAGCAGATCGCTAGCCATTTCCTCATGGATTATGAGGGCTTTGTTCTGCTACCTGTCCCTGTCTTCCAGCTCAGGGGGCTGGGTACCCAGAGAATAACTGGTCTTACTACTAAAGACTGAGGCAAAGGCATTAAGTACCCCAGCCTTTTCCTCATTCTTCATCACTATGTTCCACCCCGCCCCCCCCCCCCCCCCCCATGCAATAAAAGATGGACATTCTCCTTAGTCCTTCTTCTGTTGCTAATGTATTTATAGAAGCATTCACAAACAGTAGGGAGCACTTACATATTGCTTTGGAGTTCCTGAACTACTTCAAGGTAAAACCAAGAACTTGATCACCAGACTTTCATGTAGTGCATTCGTTGCTAATAGGGACACAAGGTCAGTTTAAACCAGCAAGCAGAAATAAGGAAAGAACAACATTCCAGCAACCAACTTTTTTAAGGCACAAGCAATTTCTCGATCTCTATTCATGAGTTTGTAAACTTTGAGGCAGTACAAAAAGACTTTAATATGGAAGTCAGTAAAAAATAGCATACTCTACCTGATAGCCAAATGTGTTGTTTTGTGATCCATGCCTTGGGACTCCTGGATTTTCACATGCTGTGCGAGTAGGTTCTTAAAAAAATAATAAATGAAAAACAAAACAAAGTACAATATTTTAATGACATATATGCATGTATAACAAAGCTATGTTTGTTCAAAAACATGCAATATGCCAACAAGAGAAACAAAAATAGAGTGATTTGTTTCATAGAATGGTTTAATTTGGAAGGGCCCTTAAAGATCATCTAGTCCAAACCCCCTGCCATGGGCAGGGACACCTTGCAGCAGACCAGGTTGCTCAAAAATCCCAGCCAACCTAGCCTTACACACTGCCAGGGATGGGGCATCCACAACTTCTCTGGAGAACCTATTTCACTGCCTCACCTCCCTCTGAGTAAAGAATTTCTTCCTACTATCTAATCTAAATCTACCCTCTGTTAGTTTAAAACCATTACTCCTTGTCCTATCACTACAGTCCCTAACAAAGAGTCCCTCCCCAGTTTTCCTGTAGTCTCCCTTTAGGTACTGGAAGGCTGCAATGAGGTCTCCTCAGAGCCTTCTCCAGGCTGAACAATGCCAACTCTATAAGCCTGTCTTCATAGGAGAGGTGTTCCAGCCCTTTCCTCACCCTTGTGGCCCTCCTCTGGGCTTGCTGTAATAGGTCCATGTCTCTCTTATATTGAGGGCCCCAGAGCTGAACACAGTATTCTAGGTGAGGTCTCACAGGAGAAAAGCAGAGGGGGAGAATCACCTCCCTCCCCACTTTCTGGCCATTTATTTATTTATTTAATTCTCACATTTGTTAGTGATTCTTAGAGAGTATCGAATAGCAAGAGGATAATGCAAAAATAGCTGGAAAAAGGAATAATGAGCATTCAGGTAATTTCAGTAATATGGGTGTCACCTTACCTATACATCGGGGTGAAGAACCACTCCATGTGCCATCTGCTTGGCAAATCCTGGTGCTGGAGCCAACTAAAATAAAAGGAGGATTGCAGCTGAAAGAGACTTCTGACTGGTAGATGAAACTCTTGCCTTCTCTTTTCCCTTGAGAGGGTACTCCAGGGTCACCACAAAACTTTGCTGTAAGAAAAGATATGATAGAAAATAAATTTATTATTTATTTATTAAAATGTATGAAAATAACATTTATCTGAACTGAGTCGTTACTCCACGTTACTTTTTATTATTGTTATTTTTAATTAAACAGAGGTTAAATACAGAAATATTTACTGGAATTCAAAGAGAAATTAAATAGCCAATTGTTAGTTTTGCTTCAGTTTGCACTAAAGAAAGGCTAACTGTTCAAAATTCTTATGTAATGGGATTTGGTCAGTAGCTTGCAGTTGATGCTCAAGGTTACAAGAGTTGTTTTATTAAGTCCCAAATATTCACAGTTCACACCTTCCAAACACATCAATCTTCAAACCCTCCTGTGGAGAGCAATTAGAGAGTGAAACAAACCTTCATGTTAGTCTTCCATCCTCTCCTGCTTTTTTGCCACCTACCTAGTGTTCTACATTTTTGTACAATTGAAGGACTTGTCAGATATATTTTAGGAACTGTAAGTTCTTACTTCCTCATTCTTCACTGAAAGATAAGATTTGGTACGCACAGAAATATAACACTGGAAAATTAGTATGGCTAAAAAAATATACAGTAAATACATTTTGGCAGCAATTTAAATGTTAAACATTAATATGCTATTCTTAGTCAGGATAAATCCATCTGATAAGAACATGTTCTTAAACTGATCTTGTTCTTTTCCACCTTTCCCCTGAATGTTTCCTTATGACTGTTGCATAGCATAACTAAGTGAATGTACTGCTGTCAAATTACTGGCCTTCTTCTGCAATATAAAGTTCCGATAGTTGTTAGAAGTTGGATTTTGAAAACTTGATTCAGGAAATGCAATCAGCTAAGATAAACCCTATGCACACACACACAAAAATAAATAATAATAATAATAATGGCAAAAACAAAAACAACAACAAAAAACTCCCAAAACAGATGAACACACAAAACCCACCACATTAACCTGAATACACATAATGACATTTGTAAAGAGGCATCTAGTACAGGTAGTGGAATTTTCTGCTCCATCTTTCTTTTCTAAAAGCATAATTTAAATTAGATCTCTTGACCACTTTCAAAATACATTTCTAATATCTCTTTGTCACTTAGGTCTTAATGCTTCCATACAACCAGCTCACATGAAATGCTACTGCCCTCTACCTATTTCCGAGGACACTGACTATACAGAAACTCCCTGCACACTCATGCTATTGAAGAAAAATGGCTTAATCTACAGCATATAAGAAATGTATACTATTTTACAGCTTCAGGTGGAATGGGACTGTCTGCAGAATTGTATCCCCAATTCTGAAAGATCTGTGAATTAGAGATAGTGCCACATAACGAATCTTACTGGTTGATTGACAAATCACAGTTGTAATTTATGTTTTAATTATTAAAATTATGTGCAAGTCTTAATTTGAGAATATATTAAATGTGTATAGATTTTTAACACAAAGGCTTAAAATTGTTTCTTTATCAGTTCTTTGCATTAACGAAGTAGAAACCACTCCCAAGGGAAAAGAAAAATCCTCACATTAAAAAATGGTGTTTTGTTAAGTTTGTTATTTTTAAACTAAAATCATTCATCTGTCAATTACCTTTAACCAGTCACTGAATATCTAGTGAGTATCTACCTTTGATATGGAAGCCATGGAAGTAGTATAGTGGTATATCCTGACAGTTTTCCTCAAGGTACTCTATAATTAATTAAATTAGACAAATCTAGTAGGTCATAGATGACAAATAGTCAGCCAAAAAAAAAATGAATATATTCCATTCCAAATAATTATTCCCCTATACCTTGCATATCTTCAGACAGTCTACAACTTTATGGAACCAAGCTGGGATCTAAATTTCTGATGTCAAGAGCTGCTTAAAGATTGCTCATTGGGAATGACTTTCAACAGCTCCTTCTCACTTCAGCCAGATGGCAGATAGTTTAAGCTCTTTGACAAGCACTGGATGCCAATTGATTTCTACTAAAAGCCAGTGGGTAACCTTTGCACATCAACAACACTCAGTTAATGCAATCTCAGCATGAAACAGCCTTTAATCCTCAGACAGCTGTACTCTGTACTAACTATACCTTTTATATAGTTTAAAGGCAGAGTCCCCTTTTGAGAGTATATTGCAATATTCCAACCTCAAAGATGACAAAATAGTTTATGATATCAAAAAAAAGTGAATTTAAGGACACTATTTCAATCAAGATCAAATGATGAAAAGCATTTCTCATGGCCTTTGAAGTTCTTAATATACCAGATTCTAGAAGAGCTCCATCTAGTGAACTTAAACAGCAAATAGTAGCTTCCAGAAACTGCCTTTCACCATGTTCCAGTTCTGGTACATATAGTTTCAGCAACACTAATAAAATATTTTTGACGGTATGAGAATACCAGAGACAGAGGGGGGAGGGGGGCATCATTATGATATGATGCCATAATAGTAGGACCTAGCCAAAACAGAGAATATTTTTGAAAGGGAAAGATGAAAAATGCAAATAAATAAATAGATAAACAAATAAAAATAGTGACATAATGGAGAATAATTTTTTTTCAACATTTGGAAAGGTATCTGGTAAGTTCAAATGAAGCTTTAGAAACTGTAGAGCCACGTAGATGAAATTATCCTCTTCCAGATAGATGTCTAGATCAAGAATATTATAGTTTCAGTGTACAGCTGTTTTACAAATAACTACAGAACCTCATTCTTCAGTGCAAACAATTGACTATCTCTCAAAAGTATCACAATAACTTCCTTAGGAAGGTTTTTTTAAATAATGAGTGGAATGACACCAACCTAAAGAAAAAGGTGCATTTGCTGTTATAATGAACTTTATAGAAATTTAAAAATTCATCAATGTTACAACCTTAAAGTTAATAAAATTTACTGCACAGAACATATAACTTAATTTAGTATACTGGGAAAATATAAAATTGTCAATGAATTGCCCTGGGATCTAGTCAACACATCTGACGTATACAGATTTCTGTGATATCAGTCAAAGTTTAGCATGAGTAATGACCATATAAAGGAGTTTTATAATAAAACTTCCCCTGCTCTATATGTAGCAGGATCTAAAAACAAAACAGAATTTTCTAATGCTGATTCTCCCTTGGTTTATTTTATGTACATTGCCTGTAATATATCTTTTAGTTTTTATGTTTAAGGCTTCCTGTGTTTTCACAAAAGATTTACAGATATTCCTCTCTCGTCCTCAATCTATAAATTATGTTATAATTTTGGAAAATATATCAAAAATATAAAAAAGCTCAACAGTTAGATAAAGAAATAGTGGATCATAGAGAAAATACTTACGCAAACACTGAGGTACTTCACCACTCCATGTTCCACTCCCAACACAAGTCAAAACAGCAGGAAAAGAGAGTTCGTAGCCTGGAGAACAGACGTAGCTAATGCTAAATCCCCAGTCCAAGTTTGTTCCTTCCAACCTTCCATTAGAGATCTGCGGAGGAGTTGGGCAGGTAACAGCTGCAATAACATTCAAAATAATTAGGTCCAGCTGCTGTAAATATCCCCAGTGTATATAGTTACTAGAAGAACCATATGTGCTAATTTCACCTCTTTTAAAGGACAATAGAGTGAGAACATACTATCTCCTCACTGTGTTGTTGCCACATTTCCTGATGTTAGTACTTCTAGTTTGTTCCATTTCAGAGACATACTTTAATGGCTGATTGATGAAGTGTCTTAAATAAAACAGGATGTTGTTTCAAACAATGCAGTGAGCCTACCCAAAAATCAGTGTAGAGACTATGTAGTCTACAGAATTTAAAAAAAAAAAAAAAAAAAGTCTATTACTCCTTGTCCTATCACTACAGTCCCCAACAAAGAGTCCCTCCCCAGTTTTCTTGTAATACCCCTTTAGGTAGGAAAGCTGCAATAAGGTCACCCCGGAAGCCTTCTCTTCTCCAGGCTGAATAACCCCAACTCTATCAGACTATCTTCATAGCAGAGGTGTTCCAGAACTTTGATCATCCTTGTGGCCCTCCTCTGGACTTGCTCTAATGAGTCCACATCTTTCTTTTATTGAGGGCCCCAGAGCTGAATGCAGTACTCCAGGTGGGGTCCCCAGCCTGTAGCTGTGCTTGGGATTGCCATGACCCTGGTGCAGAATTTTGCACTTGGCCTTGTTGAACTTCACGAGGTTCACACAGGCCCACCTCTCAAGCCTGTCCAGGTCCCTCTGGATGGCATCCCTTCCCTCCAGCATGCCAGCCACACCACTCAGCTTGAATTCATTGTCAAACTTGCTGATGGTACAGTCAATCACTTTCATGTTGTTTGAATAAAAAGGGTTCAAATAAGTACTCTACAGACACTACATCAAGTGGCTAAAGTCTGTCTGCATTCTTCAAGAGCTTCATTACTAGTCTTTTTAAAAAGATCCGTATATTTTAACTTCTGATCTGAATAATAAAGAAAGAAATATCTATTAACAAACAGAAGAATTAGCATGAAAGCAGTAGTAATATCAGAAATCTGTGGAGAAAAAATATAAAATAAATATATATGTAAACATATATATGTATTCAAAACAAACAAGCAAAACCCAGCAACAGGGCAGAACACCACTCTAAATGTTTTGGTCAGAGATTCAACCAGAGCTCTGGGGGCAGTCTACAGAGTTTTGGGGCAGTGTTCAAGAGCATGGGGTCCCATGTAGTATTTTTACTCAATCCCATTGATCAGGAGAAAGGATGTGAGAAGAATAGCACTGATAAGGGAGGTCAATAATTTCTGAAGAACTGGTGTTGGTGATGGGGTTTTGGGTTCTATGATCATGGGACCCTGCTTGAGGATTAATATTTTCTTGGGAGAGAAGTGATGCATCTCTCTAAGTGGGGCAAAGATATTTTTACCAATAGGATGGCTGACCTTATCAGGAGGGCTTTAAACTAGGAAGGAGGGGGGAGGGAGAGAGTAGCCAGCAGCTCTGTGAAAGAGTGACACACAGTGCATCTGAACAAAGGGACGGGGGTTAATGTGATAGGGAAGGATCACAAAATCATCAAAAAAGGGGCTTAAGCAAGGTCACCTCCAGCACTTGCAGGTTAGCAAGGAAATGTCTGTGAGGCAGCATTATGGAGAAATCTCCCAGACACTTTCTAGGTCTACAGCACGCTGGGGTGCCCCTCTTCTATACACTACTGCATGCAGTATGGGGACTAAACAAGATGATTTAGATATGTGTGTATGCTTGAAGGGCTATGATCTTATTGGCATCATGGAGATGTGGTGGGATGGCTCCCATGACTGGAGTCATCTAATGGAAGAATACAGGCTCTGTAGGAAGGACAGGCTGGGGAGACAAGGAGGTGGTGTTGTCCTCTACGTCAATGAGCAGCTGGAGTGCATGGAGCTCTGCCTAGGGATGGATGGATGAGGAGATGACTGAGAATTTATAGGCTAGGATTAAAGGAAAGACAGGGCTCGGTGGCAATCTCACAGCCCTGGATTTCAGGACATCAGACTTTGGCCTCTTCAAGGTTTTGCTTGGTAGAGTACCTTGGGATAAGGCCCTTTGAGGGAAGAGGGGAGGAAAGAAAGTTGGTTAATATTCAAGTATCCCTGCCTCCAAGCTCAAGAGCAATGCATCCCAACAAAGAGGAAGTCAGACAAAAGCACCAGGAGGGGTGCATGTATGAACAAGGGGCACCTGGCCAAATGAAAACTCAAAAGAGAAGCCTACAGAGGCTGGAAGCACGGACAAGTAACCTGGGAGAAATATGTAAACGTTGTATGAGCAGCCAGAGATCAAGTAAGGAAAGCTGAAGCCCAAATGGGATTGAAATTGGCTAGGGATGTCAAGGGCAACAAGAAGGGCTTCTACAAGTACATCAGTGATAAAAAGACTAGGGAATATGTGGGCCCTCTCCTGAAGGAAAAAGGAAACCTGGTGTCCTGTTTTCAGCTAGGATAGAGTTAATTTTTCTCCTAGTAGCTGGTATGGTGCTGCGTTTTGGATTTAGAATGAGAATAATGTTGATAACACACTGATGTTTTAATTGTTGCAGAGCAGTGCTTACACTAAGTTAAGGACTTTTCAGCTTCTCACACCGCCCTGCCAGTAAGGAGGCTGGGGGTGCACAAGGAGCTAGGAGAGGACAAAACCAGGACAGCTGACTCAAACTGGCCAAAAGGTTATTCCATACCAAATGACATCATGCTGAACAATTAATATGGGGTGGCTTGTCGGGGTGGTGGGGAGCCACTGCTCAGGGATAGGCTGGGAGTTGGTCAGTGGGTGCTGAGCAATTGCATTGTGCATCACTTGTTTTGTACACACTATAATTATTACTATTTTTTTCCTTCTTTGCCATCCTAATAAACTGTCTGTATCTCAACCCAAAAGCTTATACTTTTTTTTTTCTTTTTTTTTTTTTTTTCTGATTCTCTTTCCCATCCCACTGGGGGAGTGAGGGCGAGCAAATGGCTGTGTGGAGCTCCACTGCTGGCTGGATTAAACCACAAAACCTGGTTACCAAGATGGTTAGAAGGCCAAGGTACTGAATGTCTTCTTTGACTCAGCCTTTACCAGCAAGACTAGCCTTCAGGAATCACAGGTCCCAAAGGCCAGGCTGAATGGCTGGAACAAGGAAGATGTACCCTTGGTGGAAGAGGGTCAGGTCAGGGAATACTCAAGTAAACTGGACATTCATCAGTCCATGAGCCACGATGGGATCCTTTCATGAATGCTGAGGGAGCTTGTGGATGTGATTGTGAGGTGACTCTTGATTATCTTTGCTCAGTTGTGATAAATGGGAGAAGTGCCTGAAGACTGAAGGAAGGAAAATGTCACTCCTATCTTCAAGAAGGGCAAGAAGGAGGACCTGAGAAATTACGGGCCTGTCAGCCTCACCTCAGTCCCTGGGAAGGTGAGGGAACAGCTAATCCTGGAAACCATTTCCAGGTACACGAAGGAGAAGAAAACCATCAGTAGTAGTATGCATAGATTCACCAAGAGGAAGTTACGCAGAAACAATCTCATACACTTCTATAATGAAAACACCAGCCTGATGGATGATGGAGGAGCAGTGGATATTTTCTTTTTGGACTTTAGTAAGGTCTTTGCCACTGCCTCCCATAAGACAGAGAAGCCGTTGAAATATGGGCTGGATGAGCATACAGTGAGGTGAATTGAAAACCCTTTGAATGGCCAGGACCAGAGGGTAAAGGTCAGTGGTGCAAAGTCTAGTTGGAGGCCAATAATGACTGGAATACCCCAGGGGTCAATACTGGGTCCGGGCCTGTTCAACTTGAATTAAAGTTAACTTTAAGTCATGTTTCATCTTCTTTAATGATCTGGACAATGGGGTAGAGTGTATCCTCAGTATGTTTGCAGAGGACAGGAAACTGGGAGAAGAGGCTGATTCAACGGAAGGTCATGCCGCCATCCAGAAGGACTTTGACAGGCTGGAGAGAAAAGAATCTCACAAAGTTCAACAAGAAGTGCGGAGTCCTGCACACAGAAAGGATCAGCCACAGGCACCAGTACATGCTGGGGACAACACAACTGGAAGGTAGCCTGGCAGAAAATGACTTGGGAGTCCTGGTAGACACCAAGTTGAACATAAGTTAGCAACGTGTCCTTGCTGCTAAGAAGGCTAATGGTATTCTTGGCTGCATTAGGCAAAGTATCACCAGCAGGTCAAGAGAGGTGACTGTTCCCCTCTATTAAGCATTGGTGAGGCTGCACCTGGAGTACCGTGTCCAGTTCTGGACCACCAAGAACAAGAGAGAAATGGACATACTGTAGAGAGTCAAGTGGAGGGCCACCAAGATGATCAAGGGACTGGAGCACCACTGCTCTAAGGAAAGGCTGACAGAGTTGTGACTGTTCAACCTGGAGAACAGGAGGCTCAGGGGGGATCTTATCAGTGCATGTAAATACCTGAAGGGAGGGTGCAAAGTGGATAGCTCTTTTCAGTGATGCCCAGTGCCAGGACAAGAGGCAATGGGCACAAAATTGTTCCATCTAAATGTCAGGAAGTACTTCTTTTCTGTCTGGATAAGTGAGCACTAGTAGAGGTTGCCCGGAGAGCTTGTGGAGCCTCCAAGCTTGGAGACCTTCAAAAGTTGCCTGGACATGGTCCTGGGCAACCTATTCTAGGTGGCCCTGCTTGAGCAGAGGGGTTGGACCAGACGACCTCCAGAGGTGCCTTCCAACCTTAATCGTTCAATGATTTTGTGATTCTGTGATATAGCAACAGCTATCATATTTTCAGATAGAAATATATTACAAATGCAAGTTTGCATTAAAAAAAAAAAAAAAAAGTTTGAATAAGCATCCTTTTCCAGCTAGGCAAAGCCAAAGAATCATTTATATATTCTGTTTCAATAACACTCTGACAATTTAGTATCCACTTTCTAGCCAGTTAATTTTCCAATTATTTTAACTAAACGGTGCCAGAGGACCACTTCCTCCTGACAGTAAGAGCTAATTATTACACATTTCAAACATACTAATGGATATTATGTATTCCTTTTAATTACAAAGTTAAAAAAAAATTGGGGGGGGGGGGGGGCAGTGATTATTAACTTACCTAGTGCATACACACAAACCTGTGCGGAGCAGAGGGAAATCCTGAGAATCCTAAAGATTCTGCATATGATTATTGTCTAGTATTTATACAAGATATATATGGACTAGAAACAGAAGGACTCAAGGCCATAAGTGACAGTTTAACTCTTTTTTTGTACAGTTGTTTGAATCAAATTAGAGCTAGCTCTCCTGTTCCCATTTAGGTACCATATAGTCCTTAAGAATTTCAGTCTGTGAGACTGTTGGGGAGACTGTACCATAAATACTTGTTCTGTCTGATAATCTTCTAGCTGTTCACTCACAGACACTCTTGGAGACAGACAGACCCCTGGCCAATTGGAGCAGTATGGCTATTCTTATATTCTTAAAATTAGATTTGTAATTGAAGCTGGTTAAGAGCACAATAAAAACAGAAATAAGTTTTTTTAAGAGTTTTTTTTTAAGAGGATCTTGAAGTCTGACATTCTTTAAAATAGAAAAAAATCAAAATGCTGGAAAAAATAACTAAAAAAAAAGACATTATCAAAGGTGAAATAGAATTAAATTAGACTTGGTAACATATGGGGACATTTGTAGTTTGTAAGGAAAATAATTGCAAATGGGGGGGTGGGGGTGGAGATTTAAAACTGATTTGATATGTTTTGATTAATGACCTCAGGGGAGAAAATGAGGTATGCAATCATACTTCCAGAAAAGAAAACAGAAGGAAGATGAATGAGAACAAAGTAAGTACATGCTTAGCCAATTAAGTTTTAAAGTAATAGGGATTAGACACACTTAGTGTGAGCCCAGAAAGAAAGAACACTGAAAATTTAATACTGCTTCTCTACAGCTGTGATAGCAGGAAGAGTGAGAAAAATGACTCTGTAGAAAGGTGTTTTGAGGTTTAGCAAGAAAGATCCTGGGGGGCTTTCTGAGAAAATTGTTTTGATTACATAGATAGGGTTGTCTTTCAGTAAAGTTCTTTTTCTGTTGTTATTTTGTTTTGTTTTGTTTTCTATTTAAATTTCAACAAATATTATTAAAATAAATGCCATAAATAAGGAAAATCAATAATTCAATTAGTAAAAGAGAGAAAATTAGGACCTGGAGATTTATCATTCTGGTTTTCATTAGAGAAAATAAAACAAATCAGAAGAATGATTATTAGGGAATTTGCTAGAAGGATTTAGACTTTTGCTGAATATGTTGAGACATCACAGTGATACTCAAAGGTACACATCTAATGAGGGAAGTATCAGAGAAAATCTTGGTATTATGGATAGGGTAACCCAGAGCAATTTGCCTTTGAGAAAGTTCAGTATATGCAGACCTTTCGCAAAGGCTTTCATCATGTGCCTGAGTGATGTTTTAGTAAAGACAGAGACATATGTATATAGGTCATCTTTGGTAATTACATCTTAACCTTAACAAACAAACAAAAAATAAATGTAAAACATCATAGTGGCTAATTTACTTTAGCAGCAAAGTAGCAAAGTGTTCTATAAAGCTAAAAACAAACAAACAAACAAACAACAACAAAAAATGTGAACATGCTATGCTGGCATCTTAATCTTTTAAAATGGAGGGAAAGAACCAAATGATGAAATCACTTTTCCTGCAGCCAAACAATCAATTAAACATTGTAGGAGTGTGGCTATGGGGGTCGACAAGCCCCATGGTTGGCGATAACATCAGACTCTTAACGATGAGGCCAGGAGGAATGTAAAGCGTTTAGAAGAAACAAAGAAGGCTGATTCAGGAAACCCCCCGCGGTCTCAGACTGCTTGTTCTCCAGTTGTTAAGACATGGAAGTTGCTGGGTGTTTGCTGTTGCTGGGCAAAGTTGTTTGACCAATGAATAGTTAGTGGAAAAGTACTGCTGTAGAGTGAATGGTATAAGGGAGCCTGTCCTCAATAGGAGTTGAGTTGAAGTTATGTCATCAATAAAGTAGTAGCAGTTACTGATCCTAAAAGAACCCTGGTGTCTGTGTGGTCATGACACCACACAACATGTTAATAATAATAGTAAGCCGTGATTTCTAAAGAAGTACTTGACTGACTCATTATAATAAACAGTGGATGTAAATGACCTAGAAGAAATACTGGACAATCAAAATTAATGTTGTACCTTTGCAAGTTGGGATTACTCCACTCCATGTGCCGTTGGTAGTACAAGTGCGAATGGAGGAGGTATTTGATTCCATTGTATATCCAGGTTGGCAAATATAAGTAACATTTTGTCCAACAACATAATCATCACCATATCTCATGCCATTTGCTGGGACTCCTGGATCTCCACAGTTGATAACTGAAGGGAGATTAATGAAAAACAGGTTTTAAAAAAACTGAATGCAATTAATATATATATATATATATGAGGGGACAAACAGGGCAAATTAGGAACTTCTTAGGGAAAAATAGGAGGAAAAATATCATAAATCTCATCTCTATCAACATAAGATAAACATGTATGTCATTCAAATTAGCTGCCAAACACAATTTGTGCAGCTGTTACATTTTGGAGAAAATCTATACACCTGTTCAAAAGCAGAAGTAATGGACTGTAGAATTTTAATCAGTAAAATTTTAAGATCTTAAAAGGAACAAAAGTAAGAAATAAGCCACTGTGGTTTGATACCCTCTAATTTTCATGTCACTATAAAGCCTCATTATTAAAGATGCAGGTATATGTTTAGTTTACTTTTCCATTTGAACAACCTCAAAGCAAACATAGCCTGGAAAATTTAAATTGTATGTATGGAGAAAAACTAGCACTTTGTAAATGCTCACATTACAACTATGTACATAAACAGAAGAGAATGTTCAGGCAATCTAAAAATATGGCCCATGGTTTATGCCAAAATTAGGCATATAGCCTTTAATGAGGGAGAGTGGGTATAAAACATCTTGTGATTTCTAATGTAAGGAGATAATTTAGGTTAATAAGGAGATAAATAACTATAATCAAAGATTTTTATTTTTATTTTTCTCTCAGATGTGGTAAATTTGATCTATCAGTTTCTGGAACAGTTTTCAGAGTAAGAAATCTAGAAATCTGGAGAATTTAGAACCATAGTGGCAATGATCAAAAGCTGTTTTTTCCAGGAAAAAATAATAATAAAAAATAATAAAAAAGCCACTAAAATTATATATAGTTTGAACAAAGTACAGCACCCGTGTGTTTGACAGTTCATTTTACAGTAAATTTTGCAGTCTCCCCACAGCATCTTTATTACTGCTGGTTAATTCTGGGGGCAGTCTCCTGGGAAGAAAGCACATCTTGGCTACTTCTAACTCCATGCTAAAGCATGACCAATGTGAATAGCACCCTCTCTGTATCCTGGTTTCTGGAATGAGAAAACCTGCAGTGTGTTCTGTATTTTTGATCCAAACAGTTAGTAAGCTCCAAGAAATATAGTATTTCTATACACCTGTTCAAAAGAAGTATAGTATTCCAGAATTAGTATAGTATAGCTCCATAGTTTACCACAGTCTAAGTAAGCAGATATTAATTAAACTGCATGATTCAAAACTTCAAAAAGTAAAAATGTCCCACACAATAGCTGCCTATGGGTGCAGAATAGGCAGTAGAACATAGCACAAGGTTACCTTGGTAGAGCTGTTTAGATAAAGAAAACAGAAGATCAATGTATTTTGTTTTACCTGGCAACATAGTACATTTTTTGAAAACTTAAAAATATATATATTTTTATATGTTGTTATTCAACAAATATAGAACTGTCAAAGACAGAACTGTTTTTCTTAGTTACATGAGTATATTCAAATACTGTAAATATTCTACCTTTCTTTAGTTGACACGTTCCATTTAGTGACCTTAATGGTGTAAATTCAACTAAAATCATCCTTGATATTTTTCCACATACACTTTTGTTTTGACTGTATTACAACATAATGTCCATGCCTATAATGCCCATCTTTTTTCCCTAAACTTCATTAATTACATTGTGAAGAATATTGCAAATAATTTCCTTACAAATTTAAGAACACAAACACCATACGCAATATATGCTCAAACAGCTTCACAAAATTATCCATTTAGTTCAGGCCTGTAAACTATTTTCTTTGTTTATTTAAATCTAACTAAAACCGTGTTCTCAGCTTTTTCACTCACCTTCATTACAATCTCCGTGTTTTTACTTTTTGTCATTAATACCAAATTTTTGTTTCTTCCACTGTTAATGTTACTGTAGTGATTGCACTATTTTCTGCTATTGACACTTTGATCCTTCATACAGAAAGAGTCATCATGGCTTTGGTAGATCTCTAGATTCCAATACCTTCTCAAAGTTCCTACTTTCCTACCATTAACATTTCAAACCATATCTCAAAAACAAACAATCAAACATACAAAAAACAATATGATTGTCTTGTCTGCTTTTATTCTTCTGTACTCACTAGTTGTTATCTTACTATAGAAAAAAAAGAGTTTAATAAAAAAAAAGGTCAAGGGAAAAAAGTGTCATTCTTAATATTACTGTGTTGTAAAGTTAGAACCATTTGTAGAGGTACAGAAGGAGAGGTAAGAAAAAGAACCTTTCATTCTTTTGTCTTATACTGTAACATTTAACTTTCAAAGAAAGCAAAAGTGGATGCAAGAAGGTGTGGAATAATTGCCTGAGGTGACTTAGAAATTAAGCTTATATTCACATTTCTAAGAAAAGGTACAGCACTGAAGAAGCTTCCAGGGTGGACGGTAGCTGCATTCCATAGAAGTTCCCTAGGCCTCCAACCTTAGATGTTGGCCACAGCAGGGGAATTTGGTGTGCTGACTCTAAGAGGAACTGTATGGAGGATGGAGCAGAGTGGAGACACTGTGGCCCGACTCTGTGAGAAGATGGGAACTCAAAGGTACATCGGAACCAATAAGCTGCATATTTGCTACCCTGGGCCAATGGCCTGCCATGTTTTTGAAAAAATGTTGTCCTTTTGGTGAATTATAATATCATTATAATACCAAAACACACCTCCATCCCAAAGGCTACCCGCCTCCAAGGTGCGACCACCCCTCACTGAGCATGCGCTCTGAATTTCTCTGAGCCTATACCTTTAAACAGAAGTGAGAAAATTTAGCACCAATCCTAACAAAGGTATTATATGACTAGAGTCACTCAAGCTTCCACCTGATTGATAAGAAATGATATAAATTAGCTTAAGGCAGAGAGAATGTTAGGGAAGATATCATTGCAACAGAAAAGTTATTATCTCGAAAGATACATTTTGACTTCTGGGACCAGTTGACAGGTTGATCCTCTCTTTCCTCGCCCCTCCTCCCCCACCCCTCCCCCCCATTGGGACAACTTTGGGTAAGATTTGAACACTTGGTTATGCCAGGAATCTCTATATAGTCAATTCATATCTTTTAACATGTTTGTAGCCAGGCTGTATTACTTGAACTTTTGGTATTTGCACGTGTTTTGCAGACAGTGAATTTATCACCAGAAATCCAAAGAACCTGTGTACCTGTTGCTTTAATAAACTGCACTACTCATTTAACCTGTCTGTGATAGTTCTCACTGAATGCAACCAAACTGTTTAAGTGTGGCTGTGGTAGTTCATGAAATGTGACGATTTTGAGGGCGTTATTATGTTATTTGTGAATCAGTAATCATGATAGTTCAGTACCCTGGACGTGATCAGACTTATAATGGCTAATTGGGCATCACTCCCAATTACTTTAACCTTTAATGCAACAGAAGGCGACCTGATTTTACCAAGATACTGTATTTGATCATAAACATAGGATTAGAACCTTTATGAAAAGAAACGTACCACCTACTTAGCAGGCTCAGTGATAGTTTTAAAAGTTCACAGATTCATAAATAGGACTGGAAGAGTCCTTGAGAGGTCAGGCAGTAACAGAATTACAGAATGGTGAGGTTGGAAGCGACCTCTGGAGGTCATCTTGATCCATACCCTGCTTAAGCAGTCCATCCAATGAACCAAAATTGGATCACTTCCACTGAAGTCATCATGTAAAAAAAATTAATAATAATAATAAAAAAAAATAGTTTGAAGTGTTTTAGTGATCTTCACTGAAGGACCATTGTAGATCAGAGAGTTAATGATGTACAGAAGCGTCAGTGATCCACATAACAGTTAGCCTGAGGAGGTACATGCCTGTGCTGTGCTGTGCTGCATGTCCATCATGGCCTTCAGGCTGTGTTGTGCTGCACAGATCCTTTGTCCATGGAGGCCAAGCCAGCTGCTTCTAACAGAGCAGCTGGAGGCAGCTCCCACTCAATACCAGTGATTACACCAGGAGCATGTCCTTGTTTTTATCTAGCAGTGCAGCAAGAAGTTGTCATGAGAACATCATTTCTGTTTGACTGTAGGAATGATAAATAGATTTGTTTCCTTGTAAGAAAATGCTATAAAAGCTTGGATGACCAAAAGGAGAAAGTCCCTGCTATTGATGAGGTTTGCCTGTAATGCTGCACAGGGGTTGGAGTCCTGTTCAATGCTACACCCCTGGGGGGCTCCCAGCATCTAAAGGGGCCCTAAAAATTATCTATGCTATTCTCTCCTTACAGTGTTAGCTCTAATAAATTGTTTTTTAATGATACCTAACAGAGCCTACGTGACTTTCTTACTGGGTTTATAATGAACAAGCACTCCTAGGTGCCAAACAATTGTGAACCTTGGCAGGTAGAAAATAGCAGCATATATGCGGGGGGGAAGAGGGGGGGGGCAGGGGGTGGTGGGGACGGGGACGTAAGGGGGTGGTAATGCCCAATACCAAAACTTCTGAACTCTCAGGATGAAGCCTGTTACTGGATAATTGCAATGAGTATTGTCTGGCTGTAAATTTTTATAACACCTGGCCTAAACAAAAGTGGTACATCCCAAATCCCCCTAGTAATAGAGGGGACATGAGAGATGATGTCCCCTCTGGGAGAGACATGATACAGAAATACCAGTTAGGAGTCTGATACATTTTATGCATCTGCTTAGAGTGGTTTGGGGGGCCTGGAAAAAAAGGTGAAGATCCTGGCTGGAGAAAAGATCCTAGAAGTGGGGAAGATCTTTGAAATGGGGGAGATGTAACGAGATGAATGTCAGGTGGTGGCCCTAGATCATGGTTGGTAACACCCGAGTTTAAGAGCAGTTACACAGCATGAACCAACATAACTTTAAACCCATCCTTCCCAGTCCAACAGAGCCTTCCTGGTAATCCAGGCCAGGAGCAAGTGAGTGTGAGATAATCAGTGAGATAAAAGCTCGGAACCCCATAATTATTAAATGGACACCGATATCCAGATCCACTGTTTGTTGCTGTTTGCTCTGTCTCACTCGTGACAGCCGCTGCTTGTTTAAGCTGTTCCAAAATCCTGTAATGGTTCCATGAGGTTATATGACTTGAACAAAAAATAAGGAACTTTTGGGAAATCTGGTCATAACAAAAAATGCGCAGCATGGTAGGGACAGCTAGGATAAAAAAGGAAATAACTGTCCTGTCAACAAAGTCTGTTGTCATTGCTATTTCTACTGCTTTTGACACAGTTTGAAAGTATTATGACTAAATTGTTCCCTTACAATCTCCTTCAGGCCTATTTTATACACCTGGAGATAAAACTGGCAGGACACAGAGAGTTGATTGTTATTTCACGACCTATTAATTAGCCATTTAGTAAATGTTGTCCATTAACTCTTATTTATTATCTGTTAGAAGTTTAAAATTGATCTATTGCCACTGGAACATCTTGCTCAGAGAAGCTGTGCCAGGTTGGCTGGGGCTGTCAATAACCTAGTCTAGTGGAAGGTGTCCCTGCCAATAGCAGGGGGTTTGGAAATAGATATCTTTAAGGTCCCTTCCAACCCAAACCAGTTTATGATTCTATGATTCATTCCATAATTCTGTTTTCATGATAAGAACAGAGCAAATAAGTACAATGAAGTTTAATATATTTTTGCATGTATTATATGAGTTCGGAATCTGTAGCATTAAAGACCTCTCTATACAGGGACAAGGACCGAACACAGTTCTGAGAAAACTGCTGTAGCTGATCCCACCCCAGTTTTCATTAGACTAGACAATTTCCAGAGGTGACTGCCAACCTCATCCATTCTGCTATTCTGTAAAATGCCTCTCCATTTCTCTATATTTTAGAGCCTGTGCTAGTAGCTGTATCCGCTTAGATACAAGTTGTATCACCTAGTAGTGCTATCACATCCCTTTAGGAACTAGTTAATAGTCAGCAATGATGAAAAAGTCAGAAATGAGAGAGACTGAGGTTCTCAGAGGTTGTACCTTTTTTGGTAAGATTTTCACTCAATCATTCTTTTTAGATTCGGGCCATTCTAGGGGATACACAATATGACAAAACTAAAGATCCTAAAAAGCATTAGTACTTATAAAATTATAACAGTATATATTTTTTAGATGTGCAATCATAATAAAGAGAGAACTGTGTATTAAAAATGTCAATAGATCTATTGCCTAACACAGTTTAAATAATGTTTAGGTGTTAATTAAAATACTTTATTTCTATTGCATATTATCTTTATGATGCTTCCATTTTATTAGATACATTCTGTCTTACATCTAGACATCTTTCTCACAACCTAGACATCTTTCTATTTTTAAGCAAAAATTTCAAATTTCCACCTGCATTTTTTCTTTGAGAAGTCTGAGTTCTAGCATGTACTTCAGCTAAGTGTCTAAATGTTCACTCTAAAATACAAGAGAAAATATGGATAAAATCACAAAATGCCTTTATCTTTGGTACAATGAATCTGATTTTTGTTATAATTTGGAAAATAAAAATAAAAATAATAACCACTGGACTCTCTCATAGGTTTGCAGACTGCAAAAGCAGCTGTTCTCATGATCGCCAATTATGATGGATTTAAAGACAATACAACACAACGCAAGCTTTCTTTATCTTTTGGCCTCTATTTGGGTTGCAGCGAGTGTGTAAAGTAGCAAATTCTACTCCATGCTTTTAAAAGATGAACTAGGACATGTAATAAAGCCTTGGAAATAAACTGCTTAGAAATGATTGCTATGAATGTGAGAGAACCTGAAACTGCTTCTGCTAGCTGACTAACCAAAACAAGTATAATGTTAATGAAAAGGCCAAAGAGGTGTTATCTGAGAGATGGACAAGTTTTATCTGAGTTTTGACCTTGGAGTCATGACAAAAATATTTCTCAAGAATTTATTTCATGGTTTTTTCTTGTCTGCCCCCTGGATAACCAGAATATTATACCACGAAGTTTCCATGATGAAGAAAAGTAATTAAATGAATAATGTCTAAAGACAACATACGATAAATTATAAACAAGGTTAAAAATATACGCCAGCGATGAAATAAAGTAGGTAGATCATATAACCATACAAATACCTTAAGCTGTATCAGTAAAATATTATAACAGCGAAATAGTAATGTATTTTACTATACTGTCTGTCTTTCAATAAACACATCCATCTTTCTACAGCACTATATTTTTAAAGTATTCCATATACAAAATTATTTATGAAGTAGTGGAAAAAAAAAGCTGAAGACTTTATAAATCCTTTAGATTTTACTTTATTGTCTTTCAATAAAGAGAAAGAGAAAAACAAGACTATCCATTAGACATGTGTCTTACTTGTGCAGTTTGGCAAGGATCCAGACCATGTTCCATTGGCAGTGCATTGTCTTACAGATGATCCAGAAAGTATGTATCCTTCCATGCATGAATAAATTACTGAATTAGAGAATGTAGTTCCATCAATACGAAATACTTTTCCATTAGCAGTTGTGCCTGGATTACCACACTGTACAGCTGTAAAGTAAAATGTTAAATATGTTCAAAATTTAGTTTGTTAAGATAATTTGTGAAATAGTACTGTCAAAGGACAATAATGCTGCCAGCAGTGTTATGTTGCAGAAACCTGTGCTGTTGTGCTGAAAAAATGTAGGTTTCACGACCTACTGATAATGCATGTTGTATAGTAAATAGCTGCTTCCATGAATTGTTTTTATCCTTTCATATATAAGAAAACACAGTGTAAGAATTTAATCTGAAAAAAAAAAAAGGAAGGAAGGAAGGGAGGGAGAGAGAGAGAAAGAGAAAGAGAGAAAGAGAGAGAAACAAAGAGAGAAAGAGAGAGAGAAAGAAAGAAAGAAAAAGAAAGAAAAAGAAAGAAAGAAAGAAAGAAAGAAAGATAGAAAGAAAGAAAGATAGAAAGAAAGAAAGAAAGAGTCATCAACCCTGTATTAAAGGAAAGCTAGCTTCAAAGACAGACTCCCAGCCAAGAAAATGCCTGAACTACAATTGTCATTGTGGACTTGACACCCTGATATGTACGCGCTATAGTATCATCAAAGTACATTTCTTTTCTAATTCAAAGCACCAGATGGAGTCAAACTATTCTTTCATAGACAGATTTAAACTTGGTATTTCCCATTTCTTCAGTGCTCAGCTTTGGAAATTGAATGCATCTTTCTTATGTAATCACATATATACATCTAATCTATATGACTTAAACTAGAACAGTAGTTCTGTTTATACATATATAACCAGAATCGTTGTTTCCAGAGATTTTTGGGTAAAAAATAATACAGAAAGTATCTTAAAATGTAAGACAGCAATTGGTCATTAATTTATACAATAGGTAAGATCCAAGTAGAAAAGCAGGAAGTTCAGTTTGGTTAGGCATATTCCTTCAAAGACCAACACACCAATGTATATAAATATTTACTTTGCATCAGGGTGACAATGATTCAGTAGGAATCGTACATATTACAAAACCAGCTTGTGAAATAAATTTTTAAAACAAGATGACTCTTCTGAACAAATAATCCACAGAGTTAAAGTGGATAATAAAAGCACAGGTTCTCAAAGTATTTTCTGCTATTCAGGAAGCTTTTCTTTCAAGAGAAATCTGTTGGGAATTATTTCCTAATTTTGAATCAAGATGAATAAATAATAAATGATTCTCCATAAATATCCTGTTAGAGCTCTTTTATGAAAATACATATAGCTTAAAATTTCTAGAATGATTTACTCCAAATTAACTTGCTTTCATTTTCTATTGAAAAATAAAAACGTCAATAGTCAATAGGCCACTTGCTGAGGCGATCGGCTCTGGGGCAGATGCGTTCTGCAGCGGAGCGGGGGATCGGGACAGGCAGGGCTTTTTTTCTGACATCGAGGCCGCTCGAGGGAGCCGCCAGGACCCGGCAGCCCCCGTGAGGGAGGCTGACGAGGCGTAGGCGGAGCCAGCAGCGCCCCCTCCCCAGCCGTTCAAAAGCAGCCCCTAGGGAGCGTGAGCGACCAGGAGCGCGGTGACCAGGGTAGGCAAACAGGGCGTGGCGCGTCAGAAGGGAGGGGCGCGGCAGTTTGCACAGCAGTTTGCGCAGGGAAGGCGGAGAGGGCAGAGTATCCCCCCCCTGCCCATAAGAACACCACCTTTAACGGCTGTCGACCACTAGCTAGGCTTCAATGGTCTACACCAGGCAGAGCGCTCTCTCTAGAACCACCTGCTCAACAATGCGGCAGTTCAGGTCTCTGGGTGCAAGGAGTGTCTGAGCCTGTTGCTGCCATCTGGGGGAAGCAGAGGCACCATGTGTGTGAGGTGGGAGCAGGTGGATGACATGGTCCGCCTGGTGGCAGAACTCAAAAGAGGAGGTGGATAGGTTGAGGGCTATCAGGGAGTGTGAGCGGGAGATAGACTGGTGGAGCGACTCCCTGCAGGGCCTGAAGGAGAGGTACTGGGGTGAGACACCCCAAATGGGGGTGGACCCCCTGCCCTGTTGCTGTCGGGCAGAGGGAGGCGACCTAGGAGTTGAGGAGGAATGGAGACAGGTCTCTGCTCGACCTCGCAGGAAACGCCTCCCCCTACCGGCCCCACCTTCCCAGGTGCCCTTACATAATAGATTTGAGGCCCTGGAGCTTGAGAGGCCAGTGGGTGAGGATGAGGTAGAAAGTCTACCCAGGAGGATGCCTAGGGCGAGGAAGCCGACTCCACGCCTCAAGAATGCCTCCACCAAGAAAGACAGAAGGCTGATCGTAGTAGGCGACTCCCTTCTCAGGGGAACAGAGGGCCCTATTTGTCAACCTGACCCTACCTGTAGGAAAGTCTGCTGCCTCCCTGGGGCCAGGGTCAGGGATGTTGCCAGAAAGCTTCCCAACCTGGTTCACCCCTCTGACTACTACTCTCTTTTGATAGTCCAGGCTGGCAGTGATGATATTGAAGAGAGAAGCCTGAAGGCTATCAAACGGGACTTTAGGGGACTGGGACGGTTAGTGGATGGAGCAGGAGTACAGGTGGTGTTTTCGTCTATCCCTACAGTGGCAGGGAGGGGTACAGAGAGGACACGGAAAGCCCACCTGATTAACACATGGCTCAGAGGCTGGTGCCAACACAGAAATTTTGTTTTTTTTGACCATGGGGAGCTTTACTCGGCACCCGGCCTGATGGCCGCAGACGGGTCCCTATCTCTAAGGGGAAAACGGATCCTAGCCCAGGAGCTGGCAGGGCTCGTTGAGAGGGCTTTAAACTAGAAAAGAAGGGGGATGGGGCTGAAATTAGGCTTGTTGGAGCTGTGCCAGGGGAACAATGGCAAAGCCGGGGAAGAAGGCAATGGCCCGACTGAAGTGCATCTACACTAATGCACACAGCATGGGTAACAAACAAGAGGAGCTGGAAGCCATCGTGCAGCAGGAAGGCTATGACTGGGTTGCCATCACGGAAACGTGGTGGGACCACTCTCATGACTGGAGTGCTGCAATGTCTGGCTATAGGCTCTTCAGAAGGGACAGGCAGCACAGAAGGGGTGGTGGTGTGGCTCTCTATATTAGAGAGTGTTTTGATGTTGAGGAACTCCAGGCTGGGACTGATAAGGTTGAGTCTCTATGGGTTAGGATCAGAGGGAAGGCCAACAAGGCAAGCATCCTGGTGGGGGTCTGTTATAGACCACCAAACCAGGATGAGGAGACAGATGAGGAGTTTTACAGGCAGCTGGCAGAAGCCACAAAATCGTCAGCGCTTGTTCTCATGGGGGACTTCAACTTCCCAGACATATCCTGGAAGCACAACACAGCCCAGAGAAAGCAGTCCAGGAGGTTTCTGGAGAGCGTGGAAGATAGCTTCCTGACGCAGCTGGTTAGAGAGCCTACCAGGGGAGGTGTCCCGCTAGACCTTCTGTTCACAAACAGTGACAGACTGGTGGGAGATGTGGTGGTTGAGAGCTGTCTTGGGCAGAGTGACCACGAAATGGTAGAGTTCTCTATTCTTGGCGAAGTCAGGAAGGGGACCAGTAAAACCGCTGTCTTGGACTTCCGGAGGGCTGACTTTGAGCTGTTCAGGACACTGGTTGGCAGAGTCCTTTGGGAGGAGGTTCTGAAGGGCAAAGGAGCCCAGGAAGGCTGGGCACTCCTCAAGAAGGAAATCTTAATGGCTCAGGAGCGGTCTGTCCCCACGTGCCCAAAGACGAGCCGGCGCGGAACTAGACCGGCCTGGCTGAACAGAGAGTTGTGGCTCGAGCTTAGGAGAAAAAGGAGGGTTTATAATCTTTGGAAAAGAGGGCGGGCTACTCAAGAGGACTATAAGGATGTTGCGAGGCTGTGCAGGGACAAAATTAGAAAGGCCAAAGCTCATCTGGAGCTCAATCTGGCTACTGCCGTTAAAGACAACAAAAAACGTTTTTACAAATACATCAACACAAAAAGGAGGACTAAGGAGAATCTCCATCCTTTACTGGATGTAGGGGGAAACTTAGTTACAAAAGATGAGGAAAAGGCTGAGGTGCTTAATGCATTCTTTGCCTCAGTCTTTAGCGGCAAGACCAGTTGTTCTCTGGTTACCCAGTACCCTGAGCTGGTGGAAGGGGATGGGGAACAGGATGTGGCCCTCGCTATCCACGAGGAAATGGTTGGTGACCTGCTACAGCACTTGGATGTACGCAAGTCGATGGGGCCGGATGGGATCCACCTGAGGGTACTGAGCGAACTGGTGGAGGAGCTGGCCGAGCCGCTTTCCATCATTTATCGGCAGTCCTGGCTATCAGGGGAGGTCCCAGTCGACTGGCGGCTAGCAAACGTGATGCCCATCTACAAGAAGGGCCGGAGGGTAGACCCGGGGAACTATAGGCCTGTTAGTTTGACATCAGTGCCAGGGAAGCTCATGGAGCAGATTATCTTGAATGTCATCATGCAGCACTTGCAGGGCAACCAGGTGATCAGGCCCAGTCAGCATGGGTTTATGAAAGGTAGGTCCTGCTTGACGAACCTGATCTCCTTCTATGACCAAGTGACGCGCTTGGTGGATGAGGGGAAGGCTGTGGATGTGGTCTACCTTGACTTCAGTAAGGCTTTTGACACCGTTTCCCACAACATTCTCCTCAAGAAACTGGCTGCTCGTGGCTTGGACTGCGTACACTTTGTTGGGTAAAAAAATGGCTGGATGGCCGGGCCCAAAGAGTTGTGGTGAATGGAGACAAATCCAGTTGGAGGCCGATCACTAGTGGAGTCCCCCAGGGCTCAGTGCTGGGGCCAGTCCTCTTTAATATCTTTATCGATGACCTGGATGAGGAGATTGAGTGCACCCTCAGTAAGTTTGCAGACGACACCAAGTTAGGTGCGTGTGTCGATCTGCTCGAGGGAAGGAAGGCTCTGCAGGAGGATCTGGATAGGCTGGACCGATGGGCTGAGGTCAGCTGTATGAAGTTCAACAAGGCCAAGTGCCGGGTCCTGCATCTGGGGCGCAACAACCCCAAGCAGAGCTACGGGCTGGAACATGAGTGGTTGGAAAGCTGCCTGGCAGAGAAGGACCTGGGAATACTGGTTGATAGGCAGCTGAATATGAGCCAGCAGTGTGCTCAGGTGGCCAAGAAGGCCAACAGCATCCTGGCCTGTATAAGAAGCAGTGTGGCCAGCAGGTCTAGGGAGGTGATTGTCCCCCTGTACTCGGCTCTAGTGAGGCCGCACCTCGAGTACTGTGTTCAGTTTTGGGCCCCTCGCTACAAGAAGGACATGGAGGTACTTGAGAGAGTCCAGAGAAGGGCAACAAAGCTGGTGAGGGGTCTGGAGAACAAATCTTACGAACAGCGGCTGAAGGAGCTGGGGTTGTTTAGCCTGGAGAAGAGGAGGCTCAGGGGAGACCTCATCGCTCTCTACAGGTACCTTAAAGGAGGCTGTAGAGAGGTGGGGGTTGGTCTATTCTCCCACATGCCTGGTGACAGAACGAGGGGGAATGGACTAAAGTTGCGCCAGGGGAGGTTTAGGTTGGATGTTAGGAAGAACGTCTTTACTGAAAGGGTTGTTAGGCATTGGAATAGGCTGCCCAGGGAGGTGGTTGAGTCGCCATCCCTGGAGGTCTTTAAAAGACGTTTAGATGTAGCCCTTAGTGATATGGTTTAGTGGAAGTCTTGTTAGTGTTAGGACAGAGGTTGGACTAGGTGATCTTGGAGGTCTCTTCCAACCTAGACGATTCTGTGATTGTGTGATTAACAAAGTTGTTAACTGTGTTTAAAAATGTTAACACTTCCTTTTCCCATCATTTACTACATAGATGTATCTAATGAAATTTTGACGTTATTTCACTAAAACTCAGCTTTTTTTTTCTCTGAAATTCAAATGTATAAAGGTTGTAATTAAACATCAGATTATAGTGAGATTTTTGGGAAAAATCTTTCAGTAAAAATTGAGTTCTAGGGGCCTTATCTACTTCTCTTTTCTGTTTATTTTTTCTACTGGATAACACGTAGAGTTGATGCTGTCTCAAGAAAAAGAAACAACAGTCCAGTATACTTTTTTTTTTTTCCCTCAAAACTTTGAAAAAAATAAGTTTCTTGCTTGTAACTAATTTCAAATTTGCCACTTAAGGCCAAGCCACGGATATATTGCAAAAACTTTAAAAAAGATTTATAATGGTCTGTACAAAACCAACTTTATATCATTCACATCACAAAATTGGCAATATAAAATTGTTTTTCTGATAAGAATGTTTAACAACATAGTTTGAAAAAAAGTGTATGTCTTCTGTGATTTACCTTTGCATTCAGGTTGTCTTCCTGTCCAACTTCCGTTTGCCATACATGTTCTTTCTTCTGAGCCATGGAGAATATATCCAACATCACAGCTGAAATGTACTGTGCTTTTAATTTTAAAATTGTTTTCTTCCCTAGACCCATGACCTGGGATACCTGGATCACCACAAGAACCAGCTGTATCACCTAGAATTTGAAATGTAAAGACTGGAATAAATATGAAATATTATTTTGCTATTGTATTTAAAATAGATGTTTATATGTATTTATAAATAAACCTATATTTTTAGAAATAAAGATATACCTGAATGGGTTAACAGAATCATCAAACAAGAATAAGGAAACAAGTAAGAAAGCCAAAACCTTGCTCATTTTTCAACTACAGGAAGGATTTATGAGGAAAAACAATGTCTTGATCATAAAAGTAATTTTCTTGTTTGCCTATTAGAACTGTTCATAAAATACTTCCTACTTTTATGATGTCATTAGAATTGTAACAGTTTTACCACTGAATGAAAGTTCTAACCAACAATTTCATGTACATCTGATATGAAGCATTTCCCTGATTTACAGAGATGTTGAATGTTCACTTCAAGACTGCCAGATAGCTAACATATCCCTCAGCTGTAAGTGTTTAAGAAAATACTAAGGATGAGGATTAATGCTTTCTACTATTTGTTATATGTCAAGGCTTAAATAATCAGCATAGTAATAATAGTAGTAGCAATATCTAAGATTATGTATCTAAATTTATATTTTTGAGACAAACTAAAATACCTGATATAAAAAATAAATAAAATGGTGTGAACTGTTAGGAAGCTCCAGATGTGGGAAGAGAGAATGCAGCTATTAGGCCTCAGTCCAAAGGTACATCTGGAGGGTCACAGAAAAGGGAAGAACTTTGCTTGGAAATGCAGAAGAGAACAAACCTGGCAGTTCCTTCTACGTATCCAAACCCTTGATGAAGCAGCTGACAAAGTAAGCTACTTATGAACTACTCACAGTATCTTAGGGACCAATTTTGTCACGAATTAAGTTAACCAAGCTTAAACTGACCCTTTTAATTTAAGAACAATCAAACAAACTAATGTTTAGTTAATTAATTAATGTTGTCATGCCTATTACATTGTGATTTTTTTATAGTATGTATGTGCAAAAAAGTGCACATTCCTATGTAAAGCATTTACATATTAATGGCATATTAATTCAAGCAATTATAACAGCTAGCTGACTGGTTCAAAATCACATACTCAAAAGTTTAGGCTCATTTCTGTTTACCTATTATGTTATACAGATCAGTAAAGCAGCTTGCCATTGTTGTTTAAGAATAAACGGTAAAGTTACAACCCAAATGATATTAAGTCAAATAATATTATAAACTTTCAGATTATCTCATGTCCAAGCTACTTAGATGAACTGACATCTCTTAGTTTAAAAAAGGTCTGCTACATTTTTACTAAAATTTCAAAATGTCCTAGTCCAAGATACTTTTATTGTTATGTTATGGATCCTTATATTATATTTTTTATTCCTATTTTTTGAGACTATGAAGAATTTGGGACAGGGACCAATTATTCTATATTTCTAAAGTCTCTACAATAACAGCTCTGTTTTCAGCAAGTTACTTGGCATTATGCCTAAAATAATTTTATGATGAAAAAATGAAAAAAGACTTTTTGCTGTGCCAAGTATAAATTAAATATTCCTCTTGTAAAGTAAATCATGTGTTCTTTTCTAATGCCTAATTATTACCAGGAATTGTTACTCCTTTAATGTTAGGGATGTTAACTGCCAACTTTTTTGATTGAAGGTTACAGAAGTAACTTTTCTCAATAACTAATCACTTCAGGAAGTGACAATAATATGATATCATAACAGAACATATTTTTATTACCTCATGCAGAGATACAACTCAGTAATTAATTACTTATGAGGTATTCTACATTGTTGCAAATTTCTGACTTCAGCTGACATGCTTGCGATGACTGAAAACTGTCTATGAATGCCAGTGGATATCAATGGGACACCGCAATTCCTTCCCTTCTAGCTCTGGCTAGAAATAAAGTTCCATGTAACAGACAGGAAACTGTTTTAGGGATGATGTGACAAAATTTGGTCACCTTAACGTTTGCTGAACTAGCGTTTTCTATTTGAATTCTTCTCCATATGTGAAAACAATAATAATGGTATATCTTCTGTCAGTTTAGAATTCTCTATTACTTATTATAAATATCACCACCAACAAAATACAATATCCAAGGCTTTAATATACATTACAAACATTGAAATCAAGTTATCAAGGCATATAAGTTCAATGGATTCACACATTTTAAGATATAAAGTATTGTAATTCTGTGTGGTAATCTGAAAATTATTTTAAAATGAGAAAGCACTTCAGATAAACTCTGATAAGAAACTCTAAAAGTTGTCCTAAGATAAAATTGTAGCTTGGTACAGAAAGCTAAAGAAAATAAGTGTACATACTCAGTGGTCAGTAGAATTTGATTCACTACAACACACATTTGAATCTAGGTCAAAACAGTGTTTCTTCATGTACTGAGAGAAATTGATTATATCAGGTTAGAATTTCCTACACATGGGTACAAAAATCACTATTAAAAATATTTTCATGTGCATCAGTTATGAATGCTTATCCCAATACACTAAAAAAATATACTTATTTAATATCAGGGTAATTACGGAAAAGTTTTACTTTCAATAAGGTTTATTTGCCATTTCCCTTACATTTTCAGGCTTTGTATTTGTATTTCTTGATATTTTTGTCTGCTTCTTTATTTCTTTTGAATTCATAAATTAAACACTTAAATGACTTAAATTTTTTTTTGTTGTTGTTTTGTTTTTGTTTTGTTTTGTTTTCCTTATAAAGACAAAAAACTATATGGAAAACTATATGGAAATCTATAAGAATGAGCCTTAGATTTTATCTAAAGAGGAGTTTTCCCAAATATAATACTATGTATTCACATTTGTAAAAACATTTTTGACGAACGTATTCTGAAATTGAATCTGAATAATATAAGTAATATTATTTCTCATTAAGCTTTGCTTTCCGGTGCATAGCTCTAAACACCACAGGTTATAAGGACTTGACCTCTGCTCTTGTTGTGGCAAATTTCACTCTGATTTTAGTGACAGAAGGTTAAGGGATTAAATTAGATGTTCACATTTTCTAGTTTCTTAGTCACATTTTATGTTGAGATGGCAGATTAGAAGAAAGAGGGATTCATACAGCAAGATAATAACATTTAGATTGTCCTCATCTGCAACCTCATCTGCAAAGTTTTCAGTTGAAGGTTCAGATACTGAGCAATTCTTTGAACTCTTTGGAATTTAGTACAGTTTTTTAACTGAGTCCTATTTTGTCATTAGTTTTTAAACGTTTCTGTTATGTGTGCTGTAAATGTGTGTATTCTGAAGGTGTAACTAACATGAACAGTATATGTCTGAATACACAAAAGAGATGTAGATGAGAGAAAAAAAAAGTTTCATATTTACTAATACCATAAAGAACCCTGGCTTTTTTTGTGTGAAACTAGTATAGAAACTACCACATTTGGATATAATTTATTTTTCAACTTGTTTCAGAATAGTTGTAACCCAAGACAAAATGTGTACATTGCTTTCTTCATATGTTCTGTCTCTGAAGATATCCAAGTAATCCAAATTACATAGGTCAGAAAAAGATTTAAAAAAAATGATTCCTTTAAGCTATACACTGGAAACATATTGATGACAAGAAAGACTCCCCCTCAACCAATATTTACTAACAATTAAAACAGATAACATGATTGACCTCTATCACAATCTATGTTTACATAGATAGTAAATAATAAATGGAATTAAGGCAAAGCAGAACATTTTTTAGTGACTTAGATTTATGTTTATCATTTGATCACTGCTATTAAACTGAATCAAACTGAATTTGTGAAACAGAATATTCAGTAAAGGTGTCCAGTAAACATATCTTGACTTCAGTGAGGGATAATCTATTAAAAGGACTAGACAGTTTTCTCTCAAAACCAAGTACCCTATCCTGAAATTACGTGGAGTGTATTGGGCTTTATTATAAAGATGTATGTATCATAAAATTAAAATATACCAGAAGTGTCTATCAGGTAAATAGTTACTTTGGAAATTAAAACAAAATAAAACAAAAACCCAAAAACATCATCTTAAAGATATGATTTTCTTGTTAACAGAGTTTTCACTTTTGGGGGGTTTTACTTCTTTTTACTTCTATTGAGGTAGTATTTCAATTTTATATATGATTTTCCAGATTAAAAAATGGCCTTCTGATAAAATCAAAAGAAATTCAAAATAACTTCAGGGCACACATTAATTTAAAAGCATTACCTGAGCAATGAGGAAGAGATCCACTCCAGTGTCCATTTAACTGACACGTACGAGATGACTGCCCTAACAGAGAACGTCTGCCTGTGCAAGTATAATGAACAGTAGATCCAAATGTATATTTATCTCCAGACAGGACCGCGTTAGGAGGAATGCCAGGATGGCCACAGTCAATCACTACAATGCATAATTATTGGAGATAAAAAAAGGTTATTATCACTGATCAAACAGTTTGTGGTTATCATTTTCATAACTCCATACAGAAATTTTGTGAAGAAGTAGACCTTTTTAGGGTTTGGGGGAGGTGACCACATTATGTGATAAGAAACAAAAAGTATATTAAGGATCAAAAGCTGTGAAACAAATGTTTGTACATGTCAGGAGGGTAGATATAGATATTGATGTCCAAAGGCACTCAGTGAATAAGTTGAGCCTTATGGCATGAACACACATACACACAAAATTATGCATTTACCCTTCAAACAAATACAGGAAGACAATATCTGCCAAAGTCACTGCTAACGCAGAGAATATGCAAATATGAATCTCTCATCCATTGGTCTCAAATCATTGGTCATGACATCTATTAGGCTTAGAAACAAGATAATGTTCTAATGTACCAATTCACAGGAGTTTGGTTTACTTAAAATATTATATTGTGTGGATATTCTTCTACATATTTTTAACAATTTATTGTTTTAAACTGTTCCTACATACTATCTATTGATGTTAATTGCACAGAGATTGTACGGGATAAGATCACAATCTTAGACATGATCATGGATAAACTCCCTATTAGTTTTTCTTTGCGTAAATTTTTATCAATAATTTTAAGTTATTTTCATACTGCGGTTATTTTTTAGTAACCTTGCCATTTTTGTTATTTCCACTTACAGATTGTACAACACCATATCCAAAGTTAGCTTACACACACCTAATTCTACTACCTTGCTTAAATGTCATGAAATATGTAAACTCAGACATAGTATGTCTCTTGGAACTAAAATGAGAATATGCTACACTCCAGGAAATGAATATGGTCACAGAAATTCTGTAAGATATATTGTTGATATGTATCTTTCATTCAGAGTACACTTCACATTTAAAGTATTTTTTCTAGCAACATGTGCATAAATATGCTAAATAGCATAAGCCCCTTAAAAACGTTAATTAAAAGGAAGAATTGAAAGAGCATTTTGGTCCAGGTCTCCACTGAATTCTATTTCTTACTGTATTTATGCTAGCTAGAAGTCTACTCTACCCGTACTTCAAAATAAAGTAGATTCTTTGAGACTAGTTAAAGAGAGATTGAAATCCAGCTAGGTCAAAATAATAATCCAACATAGGTCAAAGAAAAACATACAGCCAGTTTTCAACTTCTTTTCCATTGCTCTTACAGTGGAAAAAAAAAAGTTCTGGCTATTCAATTACTGACTTACATAAGTCCAGAAATGGAACCAATTTGCAAAATACACCTGAAGCTGATGGGGTCTTATAAAAATATACAGTAGCTGCATCAGAATAAATTTCAGTAAACTTATGATTATAAAATAACTTGCCTGGGTTACTATGCATTAACCCCTCTATACAAATGACGCAAATAAAGCTGAGTATGTCATTTTAAAATTCCACATAGAACTTTCACTGACAAAAGTCAACGTAAAAAAGAGTAAAATGTGCATTATTAAATTACTTCTGACAATTCTGAATGAAGACTAGGGGAGAAAACCACAAAAGTAGAAAGAAAAAAAAATCTTTGCACCTTTACCTCTAGGATTTATTTCCCTTTGGACCTATGTCACTACTAGGTAACATTTGTCTTTCTGAAACAGTAGTGGTATCTTAAAAATTAATGTTATTAACAGTTAGACTCTGTTGACTCTGTTATAAGTTTAACTGTGAATTGCTACTTATCCTGTTAAATGAAAAATTCCATAACTAAAAGTTTTAGCAGTAAGAAGAATTAAAAATCACATATATATATATTTTTTTTTTAGTGTGAATAGCAAAACTGGAGAAATCTCAATTAATTAAAACTAAAAAAAGCAAAATTGAGAATGTATACCTGCAACACTGTAAATGCCTGTCCATGATTCCCGTAAATTAAACATCTATAAAATGTCTGTGGTTATAACTACATCTGTTTCTAACGTTCCAGTTAGAAAGTTATTCATAACAAGACTGAACAAACGCAGCATACTTGTGTTGATGCTTTTGCCTTCCTAGTATTAAATTGCATATGACTGCTGTTCAGGTACATCTGATAGTGTGGTAAGCTGAGGATATGATCCAGAGGATACTTTTGGTGCTCTACAGAGTCATACTTGCTTACTGTCTTCACAGATAGTCAGATCTTGCCGTTGTCCAAAGAGAAATCCAGAGGATATTATAGTAACATAACCCAACAGTTGGACACTGTAGTTTTTAAGTTTCAGTGTGATTATAGTTTTGTGGCCATTGGAGGAGATACATTGGTAAATTCAATAGATACGTTTTTATCTTCTGTCCCTGCTACTGATCATTATGCTGAAGCATTCAAATGTTTTTGTAGTTCGGTTATTGCATTTCTCAAGGTTTCCACATTATTTGCTGCATACAATAATAATATAACTCTGCTACTTCAGATGCCCTTGAGACCTTCCATCATTATCATACATGAAAATGCATATTTTTGCTAATTTGCTAATTGCTGTCATAAGACTGATGTAAATGTTTTGTAAAATAATACCTATTCCAGTTCACATACTTAATAAAAGCAAATTAAAAATCAATAGAATAAAAGAAACAAATAAAAACGTGTTATCTACTTACTAATGCATTCAGGAAGAGGTTTGTCCCATTGGCCATTTGGCTGACAAATTAAAACTGAAGAGCCAAATAAATAATATCCGGGATTACAGTCATAAAATACCACTGTGCCATATGTGAAATTTCCATGTTCTATTTTACTCTCTCTTATGGAATTTGCAGGAATTCCAGGATCAGAACAATTCACCACTAAAAAAGAGAAAAAGCATAAACTTGAGACTTATACAAATGCAGTTTACTAAAATAGTTGGTACATGGCTTCCTATCCATCAAATAAGGAACTTTCAATGTTTTCAACGTGTTACTTTTTCTTGACAAAAACTATTGCCAACAGCTGGAAATTCGTTGGGCTAAATGGAACTAAATGTGCCTTTGGTCCAACCCTTACAACAATGCAAATTTATTTTCTTCCTGTACTAACATTTTGATGATTAAGAATATAGAAGGATTTTTGAGTCCTTAATTACTTTAGGTTTCATACATTTAAAAATAATAGAAGACTATTTTTTATTTTTTATTTTTATTTTGTCAGCTTACAGGTTTCTGGTGAGACACTACACATTACAGACACCAGTAATAATGTTCTACAAAAAGTGGGTTCTTTTTATTTTTAAATTCTGTTTTAAAACGAATGGATTTGATGCGGCGTAAAATATCAAAAAATAGCCTAATCAGCTTATTTCCTGAGTCTCTGATCCCTGTAAGTCAGTACCATATCAGACAGTTTTGCATGTTACTCTGCAGTTTCAGAACACCAAGGTGATTTATAGCAGTTAGACTGAAAATGATATTTATTAGGTACCTTTTTTTTTTTTTAAATAGTAACTTCTCAACAACAAATAGGTCTTTGGAACTTAAACTTCTGTAAACTATTTGCTGTTATCACTTAAGGTAAAGTGATCAAAAGAAAGTGGAGAACATAACTGGAAGTACAATATAGGATAAATTACTATAGATACATAACTTGAAATTATAGAATCACAGAATGGTTAAATATGGAAGGGACCTTAAAGATCATCTAGTCCAAACACCCTGCTTTGGTCAAGGACAAGTGGTTCAAAGCCCCATTCAATTCCACGTTGAACAATTCCAGGGATGGGGCATCTGCAACTTCTCTGAGCAACCTGTTCCAGTGTTTCATCGCCTTCATCATAAAAATGTCTTCCCTATGTACAATCTAAATCTATTCTCTTTCAGTTTAAAACTGTTACCCCTTGCCCTGCCTCTACAAGCCCTTGTAAAAATTTTCTCTATCTTTCTTTTATATATTGAAAGGCTGCAATAAGATTCCCATGGAGACTTCTCTTTTCCAGACAAAACAACCCTAACTCTCTCAGCCTGTATGCATAGGTACTCCAGCCCTTTGATCATCTCCTTGGCCTTCCTCTGGACCTGGAAAGACAGGTCCATATCTCGTTCTGGGGGCACTACTCCAGGTTGTGTCTCATGACGGCAGAGCAGAGGGGGACAATCACCTCCCTCAACCTGCTGGTCACACTTCTTTTGATGCAGGCTAAGATACAGTTGGCTTTCTGGTCCAAATATGACAGAAGTATTGAGAAAGTACACAAATGGAAAACAACGATAAGCAGTCAGATCAATAGAAACGAAATAAAGGAAAAAATACATTTTCCTATGCCATTTTTGAACTATGTTTGCTAAAAATGCAGTGTTATTTCTGAATTAAAAAGCCAACCAAACAAAAAACCTTCTATACGTAATTTTACTTAAGAAACTTGTATAATTACTTTACAAAATCAATAAAAACTACAGACATATAAGAAAATTTCTCTGCAAGAGTTATCACGGCAATTTTTTGAATGTCGAACAGACCTAACTGAAAAATAAAACATGATTAATGAACATAGTTATAAATGTAATATTAATAACTAAATGCCTGTTAGTAAGACTCATGATTTTTAATACATATTTTGTCTTGACAGTGCCCCTTTACCTTCAATTTATTTTCCCATCTTAATTTTCCAAGTTTGAAATCTGCAAATGCATGCTTCATACCTTTGCATATTGGAGGTGGGTGGCTCCACTGCCTATTAGCCTGACACTGTGCTTTGGTTGGTCCTTGCATAACGTACCCAGTATTACACGAGAACGTCACAATGTCATTGAAGTTAAAACCATTTCCACTTGTTCTTCCATAAATCGGACTACCAGGGTGACCACAGCTAACAGCTAGCATAACACAAAACAAAGAAAGAAAAAGCAGACAGAGCATGCTGTTATAACTTTTCATGATTTATAATTATCATTATAATCATCACATAAGAGCATTTTAAAGATTTTATATGACAGTGAGTGCTTTCCATGAAAGGTTTACATCTCTGAACTGAATAAGAATTGACATATTTTAGTAAGTATTCAAGTGTTTCTTTTCTAATCATACTTGTATGACAAAAATATTTTTATATTTTTTCCTTTTTTTTTTTTTTTGGAATTGCTCTTTATTAAGGATTATATATATAAAAAAAGAAGTTATTTCATACAATTTAATAAAATATTTACATAAACTAAATAAAATTTGCCATATAGTAATCAGAGCAAATGAAGACAATTCTTCTGAATATTCAGCAGAAAAGGAAGCACTTGATTTTCATTACATGTAGACTGGAACTGAAAGGAAATATATAATTCCGCAAAAATTATTTCTTGTAAATATGCCTTAACTAGTCATTCTTTTATCTTTCAGGCTGAAGTACTTAGTGAAGTTATAAACTTATGACTGGATATATGAAACGTTATGGACATAGTGAGTGAATATTTTCTTGTATTTTTACATAAACTGACTACAGAAGAGCTTCCTTTTTCTCTGCCCACAAGATCAGATGTAAGAAAAATCAATCACAAATTAATTTGCATAAAAATAATTTTTAAATGTATACATATTTTTCTATATTTTAACAAAATCTAATAATTGATAAAGAATATAATCATCACTATTTTAAAATGAAAAAAATAAAATAAATAAAATATTGCTGAATAAAATGCCTTTTTTATCTTTTAAGAGTTTTTCTAAATACTTCTATATTTTTTCTAAATCATTAATTAGGTCTGACAAACATACTTTCGCTTTTTCTCCTTTTAGATCAGACATGATAATACTAAAATAAACCTATTCATAGAATATAAATTAAATAAATTTTAGCAATAACAAAAAAGTGAAAATGGTCTTTAAAAACTATTACAGCATACAGACGAGTCACAGAATATTCTATGAATATAGAATGAAAATTAAATTGGTATGTTCTATTAATATGATTCTATGATTATCTTTGTATTACTGGTATCAGAAACTTTTAACATAAGGCATTGCATTTTATTATAATAGTGCACTAAACTACGAACATTTATAAAGCTGTCAGTATTGTGGTATTCAGCCACACAGAAATATTTTTCATTGTACCTAAAACAATAAAAAATACTGTTGTGAAAACAGGAGTATGAAATTTGCTTAAAGTTTTGAAGTATACTACACATGCATAAGCAGTAACAATACACAATGATATCAATGTCTCCATTGTACAAGCAAGACGGAATTTTGAATTCAAAAGTAAAAAGGTCAGAACCATTAATTTTAAACATTTAATCTCAAAAATTCAGTTAAGACTTGCGGAGGTTAAGTAGAGAGCTACGGGCTGGAACATGAGTGGTTGGAAAGCTGCCTGGCAGAGAAGGACCTGGGAATACTGGTTGATAGGCAGCTGAATATGAGCCAGCAGTGTGCTCAGGTGGCCAAGAAGGCCAACAGCATCCTGGCTTGCATAAGAAGCAGTGTGGCCAGCAGGTCTAGGGAGGTGATTGTCCCCCTGTACTCGGCTCTAGTGAGGCCGCACCTCGAGTACTGTGTTCAGTTTTGGGCCCCTCGCTACAAGAAGGACATGGAGGTACTTGAGAGAGTCCAGAGAAGGGCAACAAAGCTGGTGAGGGGTCTGGAGAACAAGTCTTACGAACAGCGGCTGAGGGAGCTGGGGTTGTTTAGCCTGGAGAAGAGGAGGCTCAGGGGAGACCTCATCGCTCTCTATAGGTACCTTAAAGGAGGCTGTAGAGAGGTGGGGGTTGGTCTATTCTCCCACGTGCCTGGTGACAGGACGAGGGGGAATGGGCTAAAGTTGTGCCAGGGGAGGTTTAGGTTGGATGTTAGGAAGAACGTCTTTACTGAAAGGGTTGTTAGGCATTGGAATAGGCTGCCCAGGGAGGTGGTTGAGTTGCCATCCCTGGAGGTCTTTAAAAGACGTTTAGATGTAGCCCTTAGTGATATGGTTTAGTGGAGGTCTTGTTAGTGTTAGGACAGAGGTTGGGCTAGATGATCTTGGAGGTCTCTTCCAACCTAGACGATTCTGTGATTTTGTGATTCTGTGATTACTAGAAAATGAAGTGGAAACAAAATTAATAAAATTATTATAGTAGTGTTAAGTATTTCTCATTCTATGTAAAACAGTAAGGAGAGTGAGCAGTAAGGGTAGTGAATTAACAGCTTGTATTACAAGAAGGTGTTCTGCAACAAGAATGAAGGCATAAAAACCGAATATTTGCAGTTGGACAAAAAAGTATTCAATACATATATTAAATAAAAGTGTATTCAATACACTAATATCATCGAAACTGAATTATTGAATCGTTATAATTCACTTGAGAATCCTTTAAGAACTCTCAAATTCTAAATGAAATACCATGTTTTCTGATTATATAACAGTCTTTTGTGTGGTATCACAGAATCACAGAATTGTAGGGGTTGGAAGGGACCTCAAGAGATCATTGGGTTCAATCCCCATGCCAAAGCAGGTTCCCTAGAGCAGGTTGCCCAGGTAGGTGTCCAGACGGGTCTTGAGTATCTCCAGAGAAGGAGACTCCAGAATCTTCCTGGGCAGCCTGTTCCAGTGCTCTGTCACCCTCACCCTGAAGAAGTTCAGATGTTGACAAACATGTTGACAGGTAGGTTGATAAACTTCTCACATAAAAGGAATCTCATTAACAAAGTAGAAAATTCATGTAAAAAAAAACAAAACAAAACACTACAACTAATAAGAGTATATTTTTTAGAAGAAGAAAAAATAGTATAAACTTGATGAAGCAATAAGCAATAATTTTAATCATCAATGCTGACAGTGTAATTCAAGAGGATCTCCTTCACTAAATACTACAGTCAAAGTAAATTTACATTAGATATTTCTAAAAGCCACTAAGGCATATAAAGCCATTTTCAAATTAGAGTATCTGAGTGCCTAAATCCCATCACTTTTTGAAGTTCATATTTACTTTTAAAGAACAGGTATTTACTTGCCAAAAGATGCAGTAATCTAGTGGAAATTTTAAGAGACAACATTAAACTTCATCTGATAGATGAATCACATATTTTATATAGCCATCTACTTCTGAGGATCTACTTCAAATCATTCTCTTTTACTAAATTCAATGATACTCCTCATCTTTTTTGACATAGACATTCCTGTAGCAGAAATCAGTATGTATTGCCACTCTTACTTACGCACACAGGATGGAAGCTGACCAGACCAGTTGTGATCCTGTTGACATATTCGTACAGAAGAACCAATCAACCGAAAACCAGGACTGCACTGGTATACAACTGTGTCTCTATACCCATAATTTTCTCCAATTACTTGACCGTTGACTATAAGATCTGGATTACCACAGTGACCAGCTAGAATTTTCAAAATAAATAATAAAAACAAGCAAAGAAAAAGATCAGTAAATATGTCAGAGAAGTTTAAAGTAAAAATTATTTTATTTTTTTCTTTAATTAAAGCAAGAAAATCTTCAAATTTTTGTATAACTTCACTCAAAGGTTTATATTTATTAACTTGGGGAAAACTACAGTATTGCACTTTACACATTTAATAAATTTGAAAAAGACAGTGAAGCAAAGATATTAAATTCCATTTATATTATCAAACCTCCTTTCTAAAATAAGTGATTCCTTTTATTAAAACCTGTAGATTTCTAAATTATTTCTACTAGTTTTATTTTGGCTAAGATTAAATTGAAATTAACATTAGGGCATTAGAAATTTAAAGAAATAAATATAAAAATACATAGATGTAAAAGTCCACATAAATACAAAAATATAAATATATATGTAATCTCCATCATAAATGTAAAACTGCATACATTATAAATGTAACCTTCTTGGCCTACCCTCTATTCCCCAAATATGAGAAATATTTTATATGAATATCACAAACACGCTTTTAACCTAAAGGAATCAGGGAAAGAATGAACCATGTGCCTTTTGTTACAATTTTTCTTAATGAACTCTGGAAAATGGGCACCACGATTCACCAAATCATGTGAAAATAGAGACCTCATAGAGAAAATGACACAGGACAAAGAACTCAAAAATAAATAAGACAAACAAGGAAAGCAAGCAGTGTTACAACTATCAGTTTAGTTTAAGTGGAAAAATATTACCAGCTACCCAAACTCCTGTTTCCCTTTTGTCATCTAGTTCTCATAAACAAATAAATAAGTATACAAATAAATAAAACTCTCAAAACAATGGAGTTGCTAGTAAGAAAATCCATTTAGAGGGAATACAGTTTGGATTGTTCTTTCCTTTGAACTTTGCAGTCTTTATAATGTAAACTCTGATGTAAACTTGTAGGGTTTTCTCACTTTTTTTGAGGGCTAGAAATTTCTTATAGGAAAAAAAAAATCTGAGATTTTCTTGCCTCAAGAACTTAAAGCTCACATAGTACTCCACTGTATGAATCATGCCAAAGTAATCAGAATTTGCAATACAGGTAGTGTCTGAACCTTCATACTGATTAAATTTGATGGGTGAAATGTGACTTCTGGATAAGGAAGTCCCCAACAAATAGGAAACTATTTGTTTGACTATTTGAAATATTTGTTTCATTTCAAATCACCATCTTGTCATGTTGGTGCGTATGGTAAGCTGTTGAGTATGTTTGCCACAGAAAGTGTCTGTAATGGTATGCAGAGTTCCTGATGAGAGAACCTTTGAGAACATAGATGAAATTTGCACAAATTTATGCAGCTGAATAAGTTCTCATGGTTGTAATAAAGTCAGAAGCTCATTAATATTTATTAAGATTTAAATAATATTTAAATTGTTAATATTAATATATACTAACATGTGAAATAAGTATTTTTATTCGTTTGCTTTATTTTCACCCTCTCCTGTTAATTGCTTTACAAGACTTCCATTTTAAACTCATTTTAATGGAGTTACGTCAAATAATTTTTGTTTCACCTCATTAACATTTTGAAATGATTTTTGAAGTGCCATCCAGTATCTTTTGATGCTTTCGTTGGTGTCTGCAAGTTTGCATCTATACAGATACATATAAAAAAGACAAAATTGGGGATTTAGAGTGTTTTTTGTTTGTTTGTTTGATTGATTGATTGATTTTAGTGATTGTGGAAAGTTTCCAAAGGTCTCAGATTACTGTTGGATCTTTGGTACCCTGGAAAAAACTAATACTGCACATGTATAATTTTCTGCACATGTACAGTTTTCTGAGAAACTGCTTTTGTTTCTGAATGAGACATACTTACTGTGCAATGGCATCAAAGATCAATTCTATTCTTTCATTTCATCTCACAGCTGAATCCCCCAAACCTTTTCCCACTTACTTGTTTGTATTATATATATGATCTTCCGTATAACTGATGTCAGTTTTGTCACACTGGTATGAAAAAGGAGTAACACCATATGATTTGACTACTGAAAAAAAAAAACTGTGCAAAACCAGAAAGGTACATTGTTTTAAATCTGTTCCCGTTTGGGAAATATATATGGGAATCATTATGGAAGAGCAATGGTTTAGTTGTGAAATTTTCTACGATGAAACTGAATAAAATCACAAAACTCATTGTTGTAATAACTAGCCTTCACTTGAAACGATCATACAGTGTGGCTAACTGTCTTTTGCAGTGAGATAGCTAAATTATTTCTCCCAAATGCAATTCAGATCTAAAACTGTTCAGGAGCTAAGGTAGATTATTTTCACTGGGGACTGAATGTAAATACCACAAACTGGTATTTAAATCTGCCAGGAAAAACAAAACAAAACAAAACAAAACAAAACAAAAAGAACACCTACAGCAGAAAACTGAAAAAAAAATGCAAAAAGGTAAGGAAGTAGAAAGTAAGGGACTGCTGAGAGAAAACCAAGAGTACTGCTGGGAGAAAAAAGGTTTAAAAAGTGAACAACAGTGAACAAGTGAACAAGTGTTGCCTCCTTTTTTTTTATATATATATATATATTTATTTTTTATTTTATTTTTTTAATTTAGTGAGTCTAAGCATGACTACTTTTTTCAGCAAGTAAAAGTAGAAAAGCTCTGAGGTAAATGCTAAAAAAAAAACCAAAAAACTTTATGGCTATGAGGAGAAAGAAAAAAATAGAAGTAGGAAAAAAAATCTATTTTTTATTACTTTTTTTTTTCAGTAGCTGAAAACAAATACCATAATTTATTCACAAGTTGTACAGAAATGTATTTCTCAGATCATAACAATACCTGTTCTGTAGATCTTCCTGCTGTATTTTATCTCCTTGCCCCTACATCCTCCCTCACAGTGTTCCCTCGGGCCAATTTTCTTTCCTTCTTGCTTGATGCCCGCCTAAGAATTCTATAGCTCCTTTGCTGTTTATCTTTCATTCTCTGCACCTTCCAACATTTTCTTTTTCAGCCTTCTTAAACAAATATGTCTTCTGACTTGTCATTATCTGAACTCATCACTTATGTCCCATTCTTAATTTGAATTAATTATTGAGGGAACAAGAATTGAACTGAAGTTTTCTTTCCAGAAGTCTCATTCATGCAAAATAACGTACCACAACAGGCAGTGTTGCTGCAACAGCAATTATTTTAGTCATTACTGTCTCCCTTTTATAAACAATCTGTCACTAGCATTTATTTTTACAAAATGCTTTCTTTTTTTTTTTTGCATGCTATATATGCTGTATGCTATATTCTACTTCTGCAATCAAAACTTTCATCCATCCTATCTTCAATTTGCCATCATCAAAGCTTTGAAGATATACCTTTGAAGATTTACTGTAGTCACATTAAATTGATGCAATAATTTCAATGAATCTTTTAGATTCTTTTTTTTTTTTCCCTTCCAGTAAAAAAAAAAAAAAAAATTAAAATGCATTTTCTATACTTATTGTTACTGGATACTAGCATATATGAACTTGATTATATATATTGATTTTAAAGTTAAGGTATAAAGTTATTTAGGTGAATGTGTAAAACATGAAATTTTCCAAGATGCTATGATGCTATTTATAAATAGAATATAGTTTGGCTTTTTGTTTAGATTTATTTTTCTCAAGTGAAAAATTTTGAATTTCTGAAAACTTGAACAGCAATAAACACAAACATTTAACATACATATCAGTTGAATTAGAAAGACTAAATTAAATAGAAAATCTATGTTCACAGACACTCTTTTATATGTTCATGCCCACACAAATGACAAGAGCCAATATGTCTTTCATATTGCCTTCTAAAATCAGAATACTGTCATCACTTTGATTTCTACAGAAACTAAAATACTAGTTGTATATAGAGTAAAAATCAATGTCTTTACAATTAACACTGTAAGTTCAAGGTACAGTTGGTGATAATGAATTAAAAAGAAGGCCTATAATTGTTTCACTGAGATCACATGTTCACTTTATTCATGAACAATTCATGGACTGGTATCTGAGCATTTAAAAAAAAAAATGAAGATGCCTAAATATGTACCACTAAGGGGTTTTCAAAATCTATACATAACATTGGGAAAGTGATTTTCTGTCAGAAATAAGGATGCAGTGCTCTTGTCCATGTTTCCACATGCTTATCCTTTTTTTTTTTTTTTTTTTCCCATCTTTTGCAAGTATACAGATTAATTCTATAACATATCCACTGAGTTCAGGTACACTATGCAGTTATTTTACTAAGGATAAGTATTAAAGCCAACAGATCTGTAATCCATATGTCTTGCTGTGTATGCACAGGTCTATGGAGCCATATGCAGCAGTCCAATGACACAGGCAAAGGGATTCAAATGGGATTCAAACTGTGGAAAGGTTAGCACAGTTAATCTTTTGATAAGAAAAACAGCAACACTTTTTTTTTTAATTTAGAACTCTCTTCAATGCTTGAAAGGCTAAGAGACACGTTAGAGAAAGAGACATGTTAACTAACCTTGCTTACTTTTATCTGATAGATATAAAGAAAATAGGCATGTTTTGACAGTTGTACCCATACCTAAACATCTGGTCTCAATTCCACTCCAGAGTCCAGAAGACAGACATTCCCTTACAGCAGAGCCAACTAACATGTATCCTGAGTCACAAGTAAATATAGCTGTAGATCCATATGTGATTTGAGTTCCAATCTTATTTCCATTTGGAGGTGTAGGAAGTTCCCCACAAGAAATAACTTTATGGTAAAAACAGAACAGAACAGAAATGTGTATCTGAGTATCACAAACTCACATCCAATAATATGCAATATTTATCAACCAGCTAAATAAATATTGCAATATGAAGTATTCTGTCTGTATACAAAGATTACTATTTCCTCACAAAAATACTTGAAAATAATAATTAAAAAACAATAAAATTGTCTCTGTAAAGTTAAAAACAAACACTGTTTGGAACATTATTAATAATTGCTATTTAACTACCTTGGTTAAAGGTTAGGGTTAGTGACAAATTTTTCTGATTAAGTGATCTCAATTTCAAATTAGTTAATTGTTAATTAAGCCGAATAAAATATTTTTATCTGCAATCTACACAGCAAATATAGATGAAGCATGTACTCACTTTGGCAGTAAGGTCGCTCATTTCTCCAGCTCCAGGTTCCGTTAGCAAGACACTCAATAGATGCCGGTCCCAAACCATAATACCCTGGGTCACAGCTGAAAACTACTTTTGTTTTATACTCATAATGTGAACCATTCACTATTTTCCATCTTCCATGTTCCAGTGTAAAAGAATTGATGCTTGGACATGTAACAACTTCCAAAATATCAAAAACACAGTTATTTGTGGTTTAGTACAGACAATTTTCAAAAACATGTACTATTAATTTAGAAATATATTTTAAACCCAGTGATATGATGTTTGAAGAATAAGGCTGTATTTGAAATTGCATGTGTTTAAGTAGGTAACACTCTCATTTAATTAACAACAATCAATGGCCCAGACAGATCAGTGACTGGTGTAGGCAAAGCGATGTAATTGGTGTAGATAATATAGCTCCATACATTGAAGTAATTCACTGTAGATTCATAGTCAGATATCAGAATCTTTACTAAAATGCTAGCTAAATGTAAATACAGGACTCATTTTCTACCCAGATACATTATATGAGACCTTAAAGACTTGGAGAGGCTGCACAATGGTGACAGGTAAAATAATATTCATATCCAGAACGGGTTTTCAGCAGCAACACATCTTTATCTCATGCCCTAATTCAAAATGTACTTCCTTTGGAAACAAACATCCTTCTACAACCCTGATCTAACTGAAGAAAGTTAGTAAGCATAATATGTTCCCTGTGATCAAATGAAAATGTCACAGAAGAAAATCTTTACTGGATATTGCTTTCTTCCTCTCAATTCACATTACTTTTTTAAACAAAGGAAAAGGCATAAGGGAATACCTACAAGGCACAGTAGGAATGCCTACAAGAAAAAAAAAAAAAAGGAAAATCCTTGAAAATTATCTTGGGTATGTTTTCTTTCCTTTCCAGTTCATTGGGTGAAATAATCCAAATTTTAATATGCATCTGGCACTGTGACATTTCTGTATCAGCCTTACAGTCACCTGGGTTATCATACCCCATTTATAAATTTGAAGTTATCTGCCTCTCTTTGGAACTGAGCAGGCATTTTCTCTTCAGTGATGTTTCCCAGAGTTTAGATAGTGTCGGGTTATAATGATAGGCTGGATATAAATAATCAGCAATAATTTCAAATAATACCAGACAGACTTTGGAATTCTGAACTGTTAATTTTTAACAGTATATGAACTGTGCAGATTTCATTGCATATTGAATTTTGCATAAACCTTTGCAACCATTACCTTTGATTTAGCTGAAAATTAATTTTCAGCTTGAATGTATTCTGTAATCTGTAGTGTATTTCTTCTGCTATCACTGAATGTTTCGGAATATATATCAGATATATATACTTCAAATATATACTTCGCAGTAATTTAGTATCAACAATTACACACAACTTAAAGTTTCCTGAAGCTGAAAGTTTAAATAATATAAAGTTTTCTACTTTGGATAAATAAACAAAATGTACAGTCACATTCTTACTCACTAGAGATTTTTTACATGTTACCTACCTACACAGCGAGGTGTTTTATTGTGATTGCTCCAGGTACCATCTGGCTGGCAGGATGCTGTAGTAAGTTCCTTGGATGATAGTCTATACCCATCGTTGCAAAAGTAAGTAACACGGGTGCCAACCAAGTAATCTGTAGTTAATATCCCACCATTCACTGGAGATTTAGGAATTCCACAAGATATTGCTGATTAAAGAGAAAGCCATAGTAATTGTATCTGTTCTTCACTATAAACAGCCTTTCTCAGAGGGATTATGTACTGTAACATCAACAGTTGTAAATTCATACAAATGGCTTTTTAACTCATTAATGTTTGTTTTAAGGCTACAAATAAATTCTATTAAAATTTTAGGGAATTAAATCTCAGAAAGTTTTTGTCTTTTGATGGACTAGATAAACAAAAAAAGTCCTTTCCAAACCAAACCATTCTATGATCCTAGGTTTCTACGAAAAAGAAAAAAAAATAATACATGGTTCGTAACCCTGCAGTTACTCATTCAAAATGCAGAAGACAATAAAAGAAGATGAAATAAAAAATATCTGGAAAAGGCATGACCATCATGGCTGAATGAATAAAGCACCAGATTGAGACATTGGAAACCTAGTTTGTACTTTGGGTTTCTTCCATCACATGACCTGTGTGACCTCTGGCAACAGTAATATTAACTTTCAACATTCTATTCTTCCTCCTGTAAAGGAGAAAAGCAAAGGAAGTAGCCCTAGAAATAGCCCTAAACAATAACAAAAACTGAGTCTTTTCCACATTTTAACACTACACATATAATGCAAGTCAGATCCCTAAAACAGAGCTTTGGCACTTAATTTTTAAGTACTTTACTTTAAAGTGGAATCTTGAACAGTAAGAGACCACCTATCCCTCCCGTGCAGAGCTATGTAGAATTAAGCCTCTCAATGCATAAATAGTATATAGAAAAAAAAAAAGTGATCAGTTGTTGTCCCTTTTGTGAGCTGGTCTGGTATAAGACAAATCTGCTTCATAAGCAATGTAACAGTATGGCTCTGTACCACAGCTAATAATCACAGCTGAGACACAGGTAAAGCACTAATGCTATTACAGTTTGCAGAACATACATGATAAGATCAGTGAAAAAAATATGCTTGAATTTCCATGAAAAGAAACTGTGAATTCTGTGTAAAGTTAAACTACAGGACATGCGGTACTGAAAAGTTGTCAGAAAACTACAATTAATTTGCTCATTACCTTGTCTAGGCAACCATAAAAACATATACTTTATGGCTGTCTACTGGCAACTAGAAACATACATCTTTAGAAGAAAATAAGAAAACCAAGATTAGGAGATAGTCAAGGCCCTGAGAGTCAGTGAATTCAATCTACAAGCGGGTATGAAGACATGACCCGGAAGAATCAAAACTGACAAGTTAATTAAATATATGGTCCATCTTCCACTTCTTACAAAACATCTGACAGAGTTCTATTATTTCACCTGATTCCACCAAAGAAAGAAACAGAGCCCTCATGACACTAAAATGCAAATGTACATATATATCAAATTCCTCAACAGCTTGGATTGCAGCACCAAACATTAGGTAGACCCATCTATGCAAAGAAGAAGATAGCCAAAAGCTGGTATAAAAACAAACAAACAAACAAGCTGGTATAACCAATTGTTTCCAATATAGCTCATCTCTTTAAAATCAGTTGATGGAGATTTTCACTGACCAAGCTAGCCCTGTCCTTCAAAACCACAGGTAATGATAAACAGAAGTTTCAGAGTTGGAGTTGCCAGAAACAAGTCCATTGCCAGTTGCATCAAGGACAGCTTTCAGTAGGGTATAAAAACTAATATCCAACATCCTCCCCTAAAAAAACAACAACAACACAACAGCTGCTGCTTATGAACCTGACATCTAAAACATGTCACAGCACTGCTCGTTCACGTACTATAGATTTTTTTCTTCCTGCAATCAGAAAAATATATATTTTTTGTATCTATCTGAGATGCTTTATATCTAACATAGAGATTAATAACTCCTTCAGTATTCAAAGATCTCCATTAGTATCTTACTTGACAAATTTTGAGTCCTATCATCCATATTAACAGAATCAATCTTGTGGCATAAGGAAAATATATCCTTCCCTTAATCTTAAAGTTTTAAGGAACAGGTTTCATGTCAGCACACTGAATCTTTGATAACAGCCGTTTATACAAATGAATAAATAAATAAATAAATAAAAATAGAACTACCAAGGAATCATTCAGCAACATTTTTCAGTTTTCAGCAGTTATGAGGTGCATTTTACTTGCGTGGAACTTGCACAGAAACTGGCTTTTAGTTAAGGGAAAAAACTTGAAAAGCTCAACACAAGTTACTGACACATCTGAAAACAGAATTAAACTGAAAACAGGATTAAAAAATACAGTTATGGAATATCAAAAATGCCCAAAACACAGATCTATCACTGAAATGTTTCATGATTATACGTCAGCTTGGGCAGTAAAAACTACATTTTTGCAGATCAACATTATAATTGTAATCACATCGGAAACGCTAACACCTATTCTTTTTTGTGAACTTCTGAACACTGTTCCAACTGCAAAGATCTACATATGCAACACATGGAAGACCTCAACTTTATGAGTTCTTGAAGATCAACACAATTCTAAAGACTTAGCTGAAATAAGAAATTCAGAAATTATTTTTGGACTTGGATAAAGCTCTTAAATATCCTTTATTAAATGTCAAGTCACAATTAAAAGTTTCTGTAATGATAATTTCTGAAACACAAATCTGACTTTTCACCCTTTAAAAGACCTTTGATTGTTCATTTGCTCTGTGATGTTTAAGAACTACACTTAACAGATACAGCTTGAATGTTTAATATCTAAAAGTTAGAACAGTAAATGTTTTTACTTAATTTGTATTGTTATTATTATGCAATTTAGAGTTTGAAGCAGTTTCCTTTTACTTCTTTCTATGGCAGAAGAATGGTGCTTTTGTATTAACTTTGAAATTTCTTTGAAATCTTTCAGGTAATTGCTGAAGTTTTGCTTGAGGCTTTTCTTTTTGATTCCTCACTTCTGCTTTGAAAGTTTTCTACTGACATATATTTGGTTTTGTACATAATGTAAAAAAGTTTTCACCCACGAAAATCTGTATCTGGAAAGTTCCATAGGACAAGATTTCAAGAATGGGTGGTATTATCTATTTAGAGGTTCAGAGATCAAGATTTCTGTTCATATAAGTATAAAAATGAGAACATAAGAAAATGCTCTAACATTATTTATGAATTTGAAAAGAATAAAAAGCAGTAATGGAAAAGGCTGCTGGCATTCGTTAGTGACAGGAAAGAGTTCAGTAGTGACTAATTGTACAGATGAAAAATGAAAAATATAAAGAAAACTCATTAACTTAAATACAGTCAAGAAGTATTCTGCAGGCAGCAAAAAATATTGGTCAAGGAATGGACTTAGTATAAAAAATAAATACATTAAATAAATAAATAATTGTGCTGATTGCAGAGGTAAAGAATTCACAAATTTTAGATTTCTCCTTTCCTACAGAATGATGCCAGTAACTTCTACTGTGATTTGACTAGTAATCTTCATTTAGGAGACAGAAAATAAATAGATTAAAATGTGATGTATTGGTAACAAAGAAATTGCAAATAACTTTTTGTTGTTGTTCTTGTTGTTTTTTGTCTTTGCACTACTATGTAAAAAAGAATGTCTGAAACATTTTATGCTGTGCTAAATGGTCACTTGTGGCAATCCCAGTTTAGGTGAAGAACTGATTAAACTGGCTTTGCTAGCTAGACTGTGTTGGGAGAAATAGGTTAAAAGTAGAAGATTGGCAAGGAGGATGGGATCAGAATGGACAACTGGCGAGGAGGATTGTAAATACGCTTAAGTGACCTTGCAGCTGGGAATACATAAAGTCTGGGGAGCAGCAATGTAGAAAAACATATAAATTATGTCTGCTGCTCTTTGTGTGTTTGACAAGTAGCACATCTGTGCATAGATAACATAGGTGTTTGGTGGACTTCGAGGTGCTCTCTCTGATGTGCTTGAGTTTCCGGAATTGGTACAGAGAAAATCAAAGCACAGTGAGAATCACAGCATGGTGGTAAAAACTGCACCTGCGAAAACTTTTGATAAAAACAAGTGAAATCAGCAGGCCGGTGATCTTCTATCATGGACCCTGTTTAGTGGTTGCTGCATTCCTGCTTGTGTGCCTGTGCTCATGTTCCTCTGCTTAGGTGTTGTTTCAGGGATCCCCTGATTAGTGAGGTAACAAGAATAAATCTACTCTTTACATTTTAACTGTGAGTCTGTGGTTGTTCCTGTTGCCTGCCTGTGCTGACTCACACACACCGTAAATGTAAATGTGAAGTAGAAGGCAGGGCTCTGACTTTGTCATCTGATATTACCTGGCAAAATAGGTGGTAAATTGTGGAGAACAAAACCTGACAGCAGACAAAAGCTGACTGACAGTTATTATGGGTAGTAAAACAATGATCATCCTCTATAACAAGATGATGTAAAAAGCACTAGCTCATGCTTAAAAGAGAACTACTTTTGCTGAAGTTGTATTCCTTAGTAGTGGAGGCAAATGTGGAATGGCAAATGGCTAATCCCTTCTGTACAGTAAATATCCTCTGTTAAAGAACATTATGTATTACAGTATTATGTAACACCGTATTTACATACGGTGTTCTCAAAATTTTAATGAAAGGGTTCATATCATAAACCTGTATCATCCAGGTATGGGGATAATTTTCACCTCAACAAAGCAAGGGGAAGTTTAGATGCATGAGTGATGCATGGAATCATCTTACTTCTGAGGGTTTTCACAGTAGTAAGGTTGATTCTGAAGAGTTTGCTGTTGTGAATTGCAAGCCACATATCATGCCACAACCATATTTAGCACGCAGGGACTTGTTGGAAGACTTGAATGACATCCATATAATTTATCAAGTTAACTTTCATCATATGCATAATTATAATTAGCTGTTATTCAATTAATACATATATTAAATGATTATCAGTTCAAACAGTCGACACCAACAATCTTTCTGTTTGATCAGACAGCATGACATCTGATATGTTTTAAAACAAAACACACACAAACAACAACAACAACAGCAAAAAACAGTAGAACTTTCCAAATTATTTGAGATATCTAGTTAACAATCTGATCAGGTTCTACAAATAACTGCCACAAAAGCAGTCCTTATGTCAACTTATGAGCAGAAAAAGAATGATATGCAGCAAATGCACCACAAGTACCACAGTTTTGAAAAATACAGGCATACTTGCAGTTCAAAGACTTATTGTCAAAAAACACTTGTGGGAAATTAGCTTGGAACATTCATACAGAATTTATCTCCACTGCTCAACAGGAACAAAATGTATGCAAGCATCTAATCAAAACACTAAGCTGGGATGTCCTAATGAAGGATCTGTTACTACCATGAACATATAATTTGTGAAATCTAACTGAATATAAACTGGTGTTTTCACTAGCTTATGTAAGAGTATAATGCAAATTCCTTGATATATGAAGTTCTGAACAAAAGTTATAAAACACAGCTGCATTTTTTCATGGAAAAAAATCATTCTAATACTTCACTGAAGAGTGAGATATGTAAGTTACCAGAACAATAACATTCTTCAGGAAAGGAATAATTAGAATACAATTGTGATGGACATCAAATAACCATTTTCTTTTTCTTGTTAAGGAAAACATGTTTTGCTTTTATAATGCATAAGGGACTAAATACAAAACTGTGAGGAGGGGCCTGGAGTACAACAGTAGATAGCTTGAAACATAAAACATCAGTTAATCTGATTAATTCTGTTTTAAATTTCAGTGTAAATCCTGAAAGATTAGAATGGCATTAAAGGTAATGATTTCTTTTTCTCCAGTTTCCTGTTCTTGGAAATGGAGCAAGTTTCAGGTCTTTCTTTTTTCTTTTTTTTTTTTTTTTTAAATAGTGCTTGGATCATGATAAAGTGGCAATTAAAGTAAAATTTAAAATCATAAATTTAAAGTAGAACCTAAACAAAAATAAATAAATGAACTTTACTAAGCATTCATGAACTTTTGAATAATTTCAACTTCAACTTTATAGTTTTTTTTTGTCCTCATAATGATATACACTATTTTTAGTATCTGCCCACCTTAATGAATTCTGTTAAAATACCATTTCCTAAAAATGCATTTGTTTTTGAACAGTTTATTAGATAGAAGCATTTTGGTGCAGAGGCATGACCATTAAACGATTACCTCCTATTCATTTTAAGTCAGAAAATTGATTATTTATGCTAGAAAAAATAAAATAAAGTTAATTAGGGTATATTATCTTATAATTAAATAGTTTACCTTGACAAGCTGGGACTGGAACATCCCATGAGTAATAACCATACGGAGACTTCCTGCATACAGCAGTACTTTTCCCAACGAGTCGAAAACCTCGATCACAAGCCCAGCGAACCATACTATTGAGCTGTCCACCTGTCTGACTGACAATGAAACCATGTGGAGGGGACTCTGGAGTACTACAGTAGAGAGCTTTAAACATAAATATTAAATAAATAAAAAAATACATTTAGGATCCAGGTGGCAATCTTGACAAATTCTTATGGAATTCAGTGTACTTCTGATAACAATACGAGAAAATATCAGTAGAAGTTGTATTTCATGTCCTGATCACACATGCATCAAGCAATTTCACTAAGTGTAAAGGTAAAAGAATATTACATATTGCAAGAATATCACAATATTACTGAAGAATAGGGCCTTGTAAGGGCTTCAGGGTTTAGTAGCCTGAGATACTGATCACACACACACACTGATATATAAAGACAGCTCACTTCTATAACTCCTCTTTTACTTACCATCTTCTTTTTAAATCAAGTAAACCATAGAAATTTATTTACGATGAAATTTATTGCAATTATATATGTGTCTGTAGTATACAAAATTTTTGGAAGAAGAAAATATCAAGTGCATACTACACATAATTATTTACAAATTATTTTTTCCTTTTGGTCCTAAATAAGTTAGTTTCAAGTTCTGTGATACAATGAAATGAAGTGAATTAGTGAAAGCTAAAACAGATTTTAATCGTATTTATGAGTGCCACTATAAATCCACGGGAAAAAAACAAAAACAAAAACAAAAAACCTTAGAGAAGCCTTATTTGGATGTTATACAAATAAAATAAAAATCCAGAAGCATGTATAAGAACAAAAATATCTTTGAGAAATACAGTTGTTTTAATGCAAAAGGATTTTTGTACATTAAATCTGCATGACATTAAGGATTGCTTAATTATCATGATGTCATTATGCTTGCATTTCTTTTAAATCCCTTGTCCATTAAGTTCATGAGAACAAAGTCACCTGGTTTTGGCTACCTTGCCAAAAAACTCCAACAGAAGAAACTTACAGCCTGGTAGCCAGTTTAAGATAAATGTTGTTTGTTTAAGCATTTAACTTAGTCTCCAATCTTTTTCGTCAAGGAGGAGGCAAGATGTTAGCTAAGATTGTTTTTCCCCAGTTTGTAGCACAGAAAATAAGTTGGAAGTTGGTTTCCAAGTGCTCCCTTCATGCTTTGAAGAAATACTGGTAACTAGAAAGAAACCATTCCATTCCTCAGGCAAATACAGAGTTGATGCTTCACTTTCTCTTTAAGCCTTTCCACGTCCTATGACTTACTTCAGGGCAATGGTTTTCTCAGGCAAAGGCATCCTTTGATCAGGATGGAGTCATATGGCTGTTCACTTACTCTTTATTAAAGCTAGCAGCAGAACATGAATCGTATCTTTCAGAGCACATACTATGAAAACATTTTCTTCTTACACTACACTGCTCCTGCCTTATACTCTTAGAAGAAGCAGAGATACAAACACATCTACTCTTTTAGTATATAAGAAAATACACTGGTATTTTCTGAGTGTTATGGTAAATATTACTTAATACTTCCTGTCAACAGTTTTCTTACTGCCACTAAAGTTTTAAGATCTTTCTCCTCATACTCTTTTATTGGATCCAACGGGTACTATAGACAATGAAAATAAGTACAGTGTAATATTTTCTGTCTAGCCAGCAGTGAATTTTATCTAATTACACAGCAAATATTTTACCTCTGAGAAAACTGTCCTCTCTAAAGGGAGAGATGACACTAATACTGTTTTACAGACTATTGTGCTGTCTAATTATTTTCCTGCGTTAGTGAAGTAGTCAAAAATTGAGTGAGGAAAAACAAACAAAAAAATCAGACCGAAGAATTTCATATCTATTCTCTATTTCTTCACTTTGTAAAGTGAAATTGTATCATGACATCATGGCACCAACTTCTTTAGTATTGGCAATGAAACTGTTCTAAAGGTACTATCCCCAGGTCCTTTAATTCTGTGTATTTCACATCTTTGGTCAATAAATAAATAAATAATACAGATTTTGTATAATTGTTGCAAATAGTAAAAAAACTCCTCTAGCTTGATTGATGAAAATTATTAATCTGTAAAAATGGTATTACATAATAGTTCTATAAAAGCAATTATATAAAAATCACTCTTTGCTAAGTACCATCTTCATGTTAATTTGAATTAATAACGCATACAATGTTGGCTTTTTATATCTGTATGCTGCTTTTGTTGACCCTTGAATTAAAGGGTATAACCCACCAGAGTCCCATATTTTCCCAGATTACAGCTGTTCACTACTGCCTTGTTGCCACCTTTTCCTCTGTCCCACCAAATGCATTAATGTTGAATTGCATAAAGATCCAGGATGAAGGACAAAGGCACACAAGTGCCAATAAATGACACGTAAGAAGGAGGAAGCTGATTCTTTCAGCTTTAGTACTGCCTTAAACCATGTAAAAGTTCTGTGAAACATTTGCTTAAATCTCGATAGAGCGCATGTGATGCATACATCCTATTTAGGGTATATGTTTTTTTTGTTGTTGTTTTGTTCTTTCCCCTCATGAAATCAGTATCACCAGGTTCACATATAAAACAGATTGGATTTCTTTTTAGTCTGGGCAATTAATGTCACAAAATACAGCTTATATTACTCTTTTCACATAAATAAATATGGTCTATAATGAAAATTATTATACACATTATTAAAAATCTGATTTACATACCTATATATCTTATCCTGAATCCTTTTTTATTGGTGCCATGATCTGCTGACCACCGGAGAAATACCTCATGGCCATTGCTGGTTATGTTGAGAGAAGATGAATAGTCCCCACTGAGAGAAATGAGCAATGGGCTATGACTATTTGGTCCTTGATACAAGGAAGAAAAAATAAACAAACAAAGGAGATGCAAAGTTTTAAATCACATACAATAAATTGTGTTAATATAATTAATATACAAAGAAAATATCCTCCGTGCAAATGGTAAATTAATCTGATTTAGGAATGGAAATTTACATGTTGTATATATGTATTATATACTACATGGTACCTATTTGTTGTGAAAAAAAATGTATTTCTAAACATAACTAATGCAGCATTGTTTTTAAACACAACATAATCCAACAATTCCTTTTAGAAAAACAAATCCAAATAATTGCTTAAGTTTTTTTTTTAATACTTAACTAATTTATAGTTAATAATAAACAATGAATAAATTAAATTCATTAATAAATTAATAAATTTATAGTTAATAAACAGTGATTTGTGAGTTGCAGCACACATGTAAAATAAAAATACATTATATAGAAAATGTATCATACAAAATTGTGTATACCATCAAACACCTCGAGAATATCAAATTCCTTTTCTGTTTGGAAGAATTCGAAGAACATGCTGATATTATAACCCTTTTCCACAGAAATGGTCCATGCACACATCTGGAGATTTGGGTAGCTGTCAGGATAGCCAGGGCTCAGTATTACTCCTGTTGAATCCAGACGTATTTCATTGGCTGGACAGAGCACTGTGAAACAGATTGATAAAAAATCTAAAGCACTCTATTTTTGTTTCATGTTAATTGCAAGATTTTCCTTAGTTTAAAAGATCTGCATTATTTATTTTATTTTCCCAAATATGGAAAGACTGAAAACATTTCAAACACATAGCTAGTTAGTAGAAAACAAAACAACAACAACAACAAAAACACACACACACACACAAAACAACAGAACAACAGAAGTAATATATATCTTGAAAATAACCTCTGCAACCTTCAGTAGTTATTAATTCATGGTATCTTTCTTCTTTCAGTTTCTAGAAGGTATATGTTTAAGTACTAAATTGTTTCATTGTTCAAAAAAAAATAGATTTTTCTTCATCAGATTACTATTACTGTCAGCAATAATTCCATGTAAAGTCTTGCACTTCAAATAAAACTTGAAGACATTGTGATTTTTGGTTGTCAAATTCTGAAGAAAGTTTAATCAATTCCTCCCACAATCTGTCTGTATAAAAGAAAGCAGCACCTAAATTTTGAGATCCTCAATCAAGCTCCAAGAATGCTGATGTAGATAAACCACACAATGTAGCACTATTCAGACATTCTGCCTTTCATGTAGAAAATAAAAGACACTTCAGATTGACATTTTTGTTACTCACTAGCACTAGACAAAAAGATGATCTGTGCTAATCCAGCTACTTAGTTTTAAGGTCCATAGAAATCGCAGAAAATGCTAAATTATTGCCTTTACATGCAACAAAAATTACTTGAAGTTCTATTTTTCATTCTCCATGCTGTAGTCCCATTTCTTTCCTATCTCTTACCAAATAAAACAGCAAGGAAGGGTTATTATAATCACAGACTAAGATGTTGATGTTATATTCCTGAATGAGTTACGGAATCTCATGCTAACTCTCCTTTTTAAAACTGGTACAACAGTGCACCATAAAATTAATGATGAGAAAATAAATATCAAAGGGGAAAAAAAAATAACCCTGACATATATATTTCTTTTAGCTCCATATAACTTATAATCCTTCAGTTCTTTGATAACCAATGTGTAACTGTGTTATTTATGTTATGTTCATATTGAATCTATATCTGCAGACCACTTCCTTTTCTATTAGATCTTTGTACGAGAAATCTTTGGTTACACATTCATATTTCTAGTACAGTGAACTCTGAAGTTCAGACAACCTGAAACTTTCTTTCTTTTAACCCAGAGACAGATCATCTCCCTGATAAGTAGGTATAAGTCAGCTGATGAAGAAATTCCAAAATATAAAGTTTTTAATTTCTGACAGCTCTTATCTCAAATTCAACTCTAAGAAACAACAACAACAAAAAGGAATGTGATTTACCCTGGTCTCTTGATGGGAGAGGCTGGACCCCACAAAATGAAAATGTGCCCTACAGGGATGAAAAATAACACTTGCTCCATCCCTGATGACGTCTTCAGTGGGTATTGCCTACCTAAACTTCACCTTACTCGAAATAATTATTTTTATTTAATTTTATTTTTTTTAATTTTTATTTATTATATTTTTTTTCTTAGTTTCCACATCATATTCTGAATTTATTCATCTTCCAGCTATAGATTTGCTTGAAAATGCATTGCAACTCTGGGTATTCTTAACTGTCACAGTTTCAAAAGGGAGAGAGGATGTGAGCATAGTAAATGCTAGTGTTTAAATTAATTAACATCATTATTTAAAGGATCTATTGAAATTGAGAAAAATGGGGTTTAAAAGCATGATGTACAGAATTTGAATTAATCCAGATTCATTAGGTCTACATAGAATAACAATCTCATTAAAGAAAAATATTTGATGTTACCATTGGAACTTTTTTTCAAGAACCAGTTTTGCTTTAGGATATATGGACAAGTGACCTACAGGTTATTCAGAACTGAACACTGACTGTTTAACAGGATCTTTAAAATCTGGCTTTAATATTCACAACTAACACTTACATGAAAGTGAGTTAGTACTGAGCTCCTGTAGTTAACAACAGCATAATAGGATCTTAGATTGGCTTATTAAATATGAAAATAATTTTTTTATGGAAAAAAGTAATTGGACTGTGACAAAAAATGTAAGTCACAGGAAAGCAGAAAAAAAAAACAGAGAGAGAATGATCTTCTTTCATAGATAAAACTCATGTTAAGAGAAATTAATATGTCCATATATTTTAAATACCAATCTATTACTTTCAAAATTACCAATCAATTGCTAAGATAAAATAAATAAATAAATAAAATGTTTCTCATGTTTCTGTGTTTGCCTCAGTTAATCAAGAAGAGATTGAATAAGACCTTTATTCCACATAGGAATAACCAAAACTCTCATGCTTAGAATCTGGCTCTCAAACCACAGTGCTGGGCAAGTGGTAATTTATACTTTATCTGAAGGAAATGGAAGAATTGATCCCGTCAAGCTTTAAATGTACATACACACACACATGCTGAGGGAGAGAGAGAAAAATAGCCAGAAAGGCAACATAGTCATATGGCTGAACTAGCTTATTTACCACTAGTTTTTCTATCTTTGCATGGTTCTGCTTTGCATACTCGCTTCAGTTTCAGAATCCCCTTCTAAATATTGCTCATGAATTTTGTAGAGACCTAATTCCATACAAAGGCTTCCCCCGGCAATCAAATAGTTAAGTTTTTTTATGGCTCTGAGCTAATGTAGCTGAGATATAGTTGAGAGGTTTCATTCGATAATTTTGGAATGGTCCTCTAATTACTATACAAAACATAATCTGAATCTTCTTATTCTGAAGCTGTCATTTGATCCTGAAAGTAGAAGCTAATTTCAAGGAAATTGAGGGCAAAGTTAGATGCTGGGCATGAGAAATACTCTATTTAACAAAGCAAGATGATAGGCAATTACATAAGCTTGTGGAAGTATGTGATTATTTTCTGATGGAAAGAAGGCAATCTGCATGTATTTTAAGAAATGCTCATGCAACTGATACACATAAGTGAAAAAATTAAGTCAATATAGTTTTTAATATCTGGCGTAAACTAACTTGTAGCAATTATAATCAGCATACAAAATCAGAAATAGACTTTGCTTCAAAATTTTCTTCTAGTGGACAAGTACACCTTTACTGCAATACATTTGATTCAAAACGAAAATATTTTTATTTAAACTCTGTTCAACAGCACTCTTCAGTTTAAACAAATAAATGAAAGCTGAATGTAGGTATTTACAATACTGTAAACCAAGTTAAAAACTGAAGCAAAATTCAACCTAAACTCACTTCACACTGTCTAAAGTGTCTAGCATATATACCAGGTTAAGGCAGAAGAAGTCAACACTATAAAGTCTAATATTAAAATATATGTTCTAACTGGTAATAAATAAATAAATAAATAATCAGTAAGAAAAATAGGATGAACATGTACCAACAGAAGAGCTAAATTTAATTATTAAGAATAACTTTTGTGTTTTTTGCACACCATTAAAGTGTGCAAGCTTATAAATAAACCAGTATAGTATACTAAAATCATAAAAAACATACCTTTTAGGCATATAATTTTGCTACCTCTAGACACTAGTTATCTGTAGATCCAGGTTTGAATGTTGAAATTTAGCTTATATATTGCTAACTTCAAATGCACACATTAAATAAATACAAGGGAAAACTATGTTGCTTCTTACCCTAGGTGACCAGTTTGAATGGACATGTTAAACATTTTTAATTAATTACTTTGATTTTTTATTACATTTTATGAGCCCACTAATTCTGAAGATTATATCAATTTCATTCAGCTTTAGACTGAAACAATAAGAGTACTGATTTAGCATTTTGTATTTGATCCAATATTTAGCATTTATATGTGACAAGGAAAAGATTAACTACAGTAACTGATCACTCCTGATTTTTTGACTTGGGTCTTGCAATGAATATACAGTTAACTTCAGCAACGCATGCTGAGAGAATGCCTCAGGTTCAGCACATATGTCTCTGATTGTTTCATCTATTATTACAATATTTTAACATTTAAGCAGCGCCTGGAGGTTCCTGTTGGTTTCCACTCATTAAATGCTATGTGAGCACCTGCTCAGTAAGTGTTTTAATTTAAATTGGGGTGTTGAAAGCAATTCCTAGACACAACTGTACCTACATAAATGCATGGATTTTAAGAAATTATGAGCATTATTGAAGCTCTTTTTAAAATTCACAATTCAAAAGTACTTTGCATTTTTAAGAACTAGACTTAATCGTAGGAATGACTTTGACTTTTACATAGTTTTGTGCATAAAGCAGGGGAAAATAATTAGGGTTAGCTGACCCTTCCCATTTTTCATGACAATTTCTATACTATTGTAACACATTAAATGTCAGCTTAATAAAGATTGGTTTAAACTGTGATGTTAGTGGTTGTCAGGATTGTAAGCCTGTTTCAACCTTAACATTAAGGTAGTGCTGTTTCCCCAAAGTTTTGAGTAAAAGGCAGAAAATGAACAGACACACACACTCCTTAACAGCATAAAAACTATCTTTAGTATACACTGAATAAAAATGCTGCATTGAAAAACTGATAATATTTTGATTTTGCCAATCCAAATCCATGCTACGTTAATTTAGCATTTTTTTTTTTATTTCCCATGTAAGTTTTCATAACATTGTGTCCTAGAGAATATGAAATAATCTAATTTCTATTTTTTTAAATGTAGGCTCCCTCCAAAGAATAATCTGTGAAATTATTTTCACAAAATAGAGTAGTAACCCGTAATACTCATCAAATGTATTAAAACATTACTAATGATTTGTCATTAATATTTTACATATATTTACCATAACAGTGATAATATTGGGAGTAGCTTTAAAAGTTTGAAATATTTTAAATATTGCATCTTATGTAAAGAGAAAGTGGAGGGTAGTTAAAAAATCACCATTGAGCTGTTCTGGTAGAAGGAAAGAAAAGGGATAAAACACCTTGGCAAGTAGGTGGTGCTCCATCCATCTGAAGCCTTTCACCTAGTCGGCATGTCAGAATCTCATTACCAACCAATGTAAAGCCTGGTTGACACTGGTACCTTATTATGTCTCCTGTTTGATAAAAACAAAATAAACAAAGGCAAACAAAATACCATTAAACATCAATTAATTGGAACTTTTAGCTTTGAAAACATCATTAATGAAATTTCTTGCTCCCATGTTTAATGAGCTAAATGACCTCTGGCATAAACAACTTTGACTAATCTAAGAAGCACTGTGGTAAATGAATGTTGACTCCACTGAGGGTAGAGAGACATTGCAGAGGGATTGTGACAAATCAGAGAACCGGGCAATCACCAACCATATGAAATTTCACAAGAGCAAGTGCCACATTCTGCACCTGGGAAGGGACAACCCACCTGGGAACAGGGAATGAGAGGCTGTAGAGCAGCTCTGTGGAAAGGGATCTGAGGGTTCTGGCTGATTGTATGTTTAATATGAGTCAACAGTGTGCCCAGGCAGCCAAAAGGGCCAGATGTATCCTGGGGTGCATTAAGCATGGAATTGCTAGCTGGTCAAGGGAAATGGTTGTCCTGCTCTGCTCTGCGGTGGTGCAGCCTCACCTGAAGTACTGAGTGCAGTTTTGAGCACCACAATATAAACTATAAACTATCAGAGAGTGTCCAAAGGATTGCTACAAAGATGGTGAAGGGTCCAGAGGGATGTATGTATGTATGTATGAAGGGACCAGAGGATTGGCTGAAGTGACTTTGTTCAGTCTAGGGAAGAGGAGACTGAGGGGAGACCTCATTGCAGCATCATTGAGGGGGAACAGAGGGGGAGATACCGATTTCTTCTCTTTGGTGATGAGTGATAGGACCCAAGGGAATGGCAAGAAGCTGTGGCAGGGTGTTGCACACTAGATGTTAGGGAAAAGCTCTTCACTGGAAGGGTGGTTGGGCACTGAAACCCAGAGAAGTGGTCATGGCATTGAGTTCAAGAAGCATTTGGACAAGGATTTCAGACATATGGTCTGGTGTTTTGGGTGGTCCTGTGTGGAGCCATAAGTTGTATTTGATGATCCTGGTGGGTCCCTTCCAACTCAGCATATTCTACAGTTCTATGAACTATATGGATATATACAGAGGTATACTTATGCACACGTGACTAAAATGTTCTTAAATTTCAGTATAAGAAAATGTGTTATAGCAAACTTTATGAAAAATGCATTAAATTGTTTGGAAAGGTGTTACTGTGATACTCAGATGTGATCTCTGAAACATTGACAGGATTCAGGATGTATAGGGAAGAAGAATTACTTCTTAAACATTTTATTTTCAAATATAACATATTTGAGGCATGATTTGCATCCTGGCAAAAAAAAAGATCTGATCTGTGCAAGTAGTCTTTTTTTTTAAACTTTTTTTAATTATTATTTATTTATTTTCTCTCACGTTACCTATTTCGAATTCATCATCCTCAGTCAGAATTTCAGCATTTGGGATGTTTGTCGGAGGCTGGCAGACCCGAAGCTGGTAGGCTATAACAGAAATACAACACAGTTGACATTCCCAGACTTACACAGTTAACCTAGCCATTAAACATAACCAAGATAATACCCACATTAACAGGATAAAAATAAACATCTAGTCCTCTACCGTGAAACTTTCAACAGAATCAAAAGAAACATAATTTTCAGAATTAATGAAAAATTGGAAGTTGTATTCTTAATTTTATTAGCAAAACTCTCTTTATAAATAATCTAAGAAGCTAAGAAGTAGTTACAAATTTTCTCATGTGAATAAATGCATCTGAAAAACAGATTTTCTGTATTGTTCAATCATTTATTTATTTACTAAAGTCATCCTCAATACATTTCTACTGCTGAGCACTTCCTGTGCAAACTATCTGTAATGATGACAAGTTTTAGAATCCAAAATATTCTATCCAGACATAACTGATGTTCAGAAACATTCTGAATGTGGAATTTCACAGGAAATAAATACCTCTGGAGAAGAGACAAATTATCTCACCTGCAGATAGAGTCAGGGAATACTGATTTTGCTTTAAAATTTGTAATCTGAAGCCTCTCTTTAAATAATTTTCTGAGTTTTAACATGTATGCAACTGACAGGTAAAATAATTGGGTGAAACTAATTATTTAAATAATAATAATAATAATAATAAAAAAAAAAAAGCAACAACAACAACAAATAGAAAGAATATAAAGAAGCAATATAGTTTTTTTTTTTACAGAGGACCCAGGAGGACAGACTTGGATTTGGACATGGATGAAATGTCCAAACCTAACATTTCAATTGAATGTATTCAATTTGAATGCAAATGGTACAGAAATACAACCAAAGAAATCATGATGAAAGGTTTACACTGACAATGTAGTTTTCCATGTTTAAAGGTGAACAGTCAGGCTGGTCAATGACAGTATATTTTCCTGGTTTTCAGTGATATCACATTTTCAGATAACATTGTTTTATAGCATCTCTCACAGCCAGGAATCATCATCCATTTATGGCAGATTCATTTTCATTTATCCATATTTTTGTTACATCCTATTCTTGGATCCTTTAGTAATTGAATGGGTCAAACTTAGGTCAATCATACTTATTTATATTTTTCCCAGTTTAACCAAAAAATTTATATCTTTTGTTGCTACTGAGTCACCCATATTTGACATGCTTTTGTCCACTGTGAATCAGAAAGCTAACATCCTGCCTTGGGATAAACATACTCAAAAGAAAACACACCAAGCAAACACGGAACGGCTGTCATATTTCCATTCTTAAAAATCATAAATAAAAATCAGAAATCAGTAATTAAATTAGAAAAAAATAATTCAATAAACAACTCACATCATTTATCTTAAATGTTTCTCATTTAAGAATATCATTCATTTTAATCCCCAAATTATCTGTTTTAAATAAATCTGGTTCCACACACTACCTCAGTTTTATTGCAGTAAATTGTAAGGAGATGACATGAAGAAGCACAGACTCAAGGATACAGAGAAATTTATTTATCTTGACAACATCAATTCATAAAGTGTTTTAAACTTCTTCATGAATAATCCTTGTGCTGCTCAGTTTGCATATATATTACACATTAGCTCCCACTTTTGTGGAATGACAATTTGCATAATAACAAAGAGAAATAAGGAGATCAAATTCTTTAGAGACTTTATGATCAAGTATGAACATTTTTCCATGTGTTTGCTCATATATTGATGTATTCATATACAAGAATATATATAAATTCACATATTCATTAAGGTAAACTGTCAGTTTGCCCTCTACAAACTGCAAGATGCAATGTAAATACTCAGATTAGGAATCAAAATTGTGAACCATATTGCCCAGTCCTACTAAAGTAGGATATGCTCAATCTTCCGTAAGAAAAATCAACTGATGTTGTTGGTTTTTGTTTGTTAGTTTGTTTGTTTTCCTTGTGGGACATAGGCTTTTTGTTGTTGTTACTGTTGCTTGTTTGATTGGTTTGGTTTGTTTACATTAAATTTCCTCGAATTCACCTGGTTCTTTTTATCTGTATGCACCTTGGACTTGTATTATGTCAAAAAGAAAGTCCTCTAGACCCCAAATCTGTTCAAGATCCAGAAAACAGACTGTTGTCAGTCCGTGTTGCCTGGAATAGTAAATCCAACAGGGATTCACAATGCGCATAAAAGTACCCTTGTAATGACAGGACTGCAAGAGACACTTGGCTACAGAAGAAGTGAATGACTACAAAAATGTAATTCAGTGCATTAATACTTACAACTTTAGTCATACAGTCAGTTTTTAATTCAGTGACAGCTTAATGTTAAATACACAGTATAGTTCACTATCTTGATATCTCTATAACAAGAGTACTGCCATTAAAATACTTAAATATCTAAGAGAAATTGCAAGTTCCCCACAAACATTTAGATTGGGTGGTATTTTAGAAGCACTGTCAGCAGTGAGAAGATAAGCACCTCGAACTTGCAGGGTCTTGATTCTGTCTTCTTTGTTTATGTCTCCTCATAATGTATTCTGTTTTTTCTTGACTATTACTATACTTAATATATTGGTTGAGAAAATGCTCTATTTTCATTATTCATATTAGTCTTTCACATATTTGAATTACCCTAATGGTCACTCACATTAATAATAGTTACTCTTCTTAGAAAAATAATTCTATTAATGCTGTAATCAGTACAGACAGTAAAAAGTACAGTTTGTCACGCTTACCATGATAACTAAGTACAAAGAAGCCACTGGTAGTAAAGTCACTGTGAAACTTGATCAGAACCTGATTGGAAGTGCTGTAGACTGATTCTAATGCAGTATTGCCACTAAATTGTCCAATTTGAGGAGAAGTTTGGTCTGGTCCATCCCTAAGAAAAACAGATAAAATAAAACTTGTTTACCTAAATAATTTAGTTTCTCCACAATTAAATACAAAGTAGTAATAGAAACATTAAATCAAAAGTAGTACTAAAGACTAGAATTGTACAGAGGACAGAATTGTAATGCGAGGGCATTACATTTTAGTATTAGCTTCCTTCCAGATAATAACTGATGAACATTAAATAATACAAGTTTACATTTTGTAATTGTTATATTGATAATACAATATTAACTGAAAACAATTTCAAAAGAAAATTATGAATATATTTCTGTTTTGAAAATTTTGCAGTGATACTTTTGTCCAAATTCTTGTACATTGCCCCTTTCCCTTCCCCTTGTAGTTTCTCAGGGAAATAATATGATTTGGAGAAGTATTTGAATTGTGAATAAATCGTATTTTTTTCCACTGGAAACACTGCTATAAAAATTTCTGATCAGTTTTGTAAACAAATAATATCACAGAAGTGGCATAACCTATTTGATTATATATCCATTATGTATTGAATACTGCTTATACAAGCATATAAATCATATATAAGTAACAGCATGCGTGATATATACACATATAGCATAATACATGCTTTAATTTCAGAACATAATCCTAAAATTTATGTTAATTGAAATAGGATAGAAAATGTCTAAAAAAAAGCATCAAAGAACATATAATGAAATAAAACAGGTTTTAACTTTGTCATAGGATACACACAATTACATTTATTGTTAGAACTAAGCTTATAACACAGATGGGAATATAACTGAAAACACATGAAATCATTTGGGAGAAAGGAAGAGCCAAATGGAAGGAGTACTGGAAATGGATAGTAGTGTTCTGATTTGTGTGGATGAAGTAGAGAAAGGATGTCTGTATGCATATAAAGATATAACTAAATTCAGGAAAGATTCTGAAGGTCAGCCTAAGTTTGATACACAAAACAAGTGGGGAAGAGTAAAACAGGATTCAAAATTATCTGTCAGGATGATAGTCTGGGTACACAATTCAAATGAAGTTTTGGTTAAGCAAAAGGCAAAGCAATCAAATAACTGGGATACAGGACAAGACAGTTTGCAGTATGCAAGGTGAAAGATAACTAGATCCTATAGAAATCATCACAACAATGTACAGAGAACTATTTAGGAAAATGGGAATGAAATCCTGATTTATATAGGAATTTATATGAAGCCAAATTAATATTTCTGTTCAACAGAAACAAAACTAATAATGAATATTCCAAATTTCTTCTCACTGTTTTGCGCTACTTAGACTACAAGACTACTCTCTCCACCTGCAGATTCAATAATCTGTGAATTACTATTTTAGGCAAGCTTCCAAAGTCTTAACTATTGTTGAAACATCTAAGGTGCTCCTGGTAACAGTTCCATGATTACTACAGGAGATGTTCCTCTTGGTTACAGCCTCCTGCCTTTACTTTGCAACTAAGAACAATGGCGGCTTCGATATCTGAAAAGATTCATGATAGACATGGATTCAGGTATATAAAGAATGCAATTTATTTACAGCTATAGTTAGCTCAACTTTTTGTCACAGCCAAATACGAATAAAGTCTCGACTTTTATGTACTCTTAAATAGTTTGAAAGAAGCCAACTTGGAAGACATGAAGACAGTGTTGCTGTAGTTTCTTGTATTGGCATTAAAACATCATAATACACATGGCTGCAACTGCTTATTATCACTTTTTCCTTAATTATGACTTCTTGAGATGGCATACTTCTGTTAACTTTGCTTGATCAATAAACTGATGAGAACTACTATTATTGTTACGCTATTATCTTTTGTATTCTTAATATCAAGGGCTATGCAACTTTATGTTGCACTGTTATCTAGAGAAAATGATACACTGGAAAACATGGATAAGTGCAAATCACTCATTTTCAGTAGACAGAACACCAGTGTCAAGAGAGAAATCACAAATATACGCACTTTAATTCATACTTTGTTGCACAGTGTTATATGAAGATTAAATAAAGAAAAATAATAATAATAATAAAGTGTTTTCTTACCAGACAGTTATGAAATCATATATTGGCTCTGTTTGGAGAACTGTGAAATTGATGTAGATTCCATTCCCAGGTGGCACTCTTACAAGCCAAAAGCAGTCTTGAAAATTTGGATACTCATCAGGGTATCCTGGAGAGTATATGGTGCCATTCATTGCAGTTATATTTCCTCCACAGAGAGCTATAGAAAGGGTATTTGTTTCAAAAACATTAGACACTTTTTGTATTCTTCTTAGATCACGTGAAATTCATACCTTTAAACTCATTTGGTACACTGTAACTAGATTATCTAAAACACCACTGTTTTACCTATAGCAAATAGATTTTACTGAGCTCCTTGCTCCTTACTTTTCACATTGTTAGTCAAATCAGAAAGAAAAATATAAGTAATTCCAAAATTATAAATATTGTCTGATCTGAAAACAAAGTAATATTTAGACATTGGGTTAAACCATTCCCCACACAAGTGAAAGCAATGAACAACATTGTTCCAGCTTTGTGTAAATGCTAATTACAAATTAGCAGGAAAACACATGAATTATTTTCTTTATTGTCACAAGAAGGTAGCCAAATACAATTATCAGATGAAAGAAGAGATATGCTAAGTTGACTGAGAATGTGTGGAAAAAACATAGAGGGGAATTTGAAAATGAAAATTTTGTGTGCCACAGTATGAAAAACAATTTTACACCTCCTAAGATAAATTTTGATGGACAAAATAAATCCTTTCTGAAATTCTTACTGAAGTGTCACTTACTAATTTTAGACATCACACAGTATAAGACTGACCATACAGTTTTCGGACTTTCCTAACTATGCATTTCAGGAACACTCTTAGTCCTAACTATATGATTTTCTCCAAAGAGATTTCAGATACATGTTGAATGTGACACCATCCAAGTAACAGATGAGATAATATGTTATAGAAACCTAGTTCTGGAAAACTGAGCAAAGCCTAAACCTGTGTAATTTGCTTTAATTTACATACATCCCTCCCCATCCTAAAAAGGCATGGAATGGCAACCCAGATTCCCTAAAATATGCTTAAGAACCTCTAACCAAAGAACAGGTGTTTGGAAATGAAGATTTGCCTCTGGTGGTTCCAGAGCGGTAGCCAGTGAAGCTCCACCATACCACTCTCTCACTCCCCCTCTTCAGAATATGGAGAAAATAAAATGAATAAAAGCCCATGGCTTGAGGTAAGGACAGAGAGATTACACACCAATTACCATCGTGGGAAAAACAGACAGCCTAGGGGAGATTGATGTAATTTCTTGCCTACTGATAACAGACTACAGCAGTGAGAACTAAAAGTCAACCCCCCCCCCCCCCCCCCCCCCAAGCTACCTCCTCTCCCCAGGCAACACAGGGAAATGGGGAATGGGAGTTGCAGTCAGTCCATAACACTTAAATTCTGCCATTCCTCCACCCTCACTCTCTTCATCTGCACCTTCCTCCTTCCTGAATATACCCACCATGGGTTTCTGACAAACTGCAGCTCTTCAAGAACTGCTCCCACTTGGGTCTGTACCACGGGGTTCACCTGTCTGGAGCAAACTGCTCCAACATGGGTAACCCACAGGTGGCAGCTCCCCCCAGACCACCTGCTCCTGCGGGGGCTCCTCTCCACGGGCTGCAGCTCCGGCCCGGGGCCTGCTCCTGCGGGGGCTCTCCAGGGGCCGCAGCCTCCTCCAGGCCACATCCACCTGCTCCACCGGGGGCTCCTCCACGGGCTGCAGCGTGGAGATCTGCTCCGTGTGGGACCCATGGGCTGCAGGGGGACAGCCTGCTCCACCAGGGGCCTCTCCACAGGCCGCAGGGGAACTTCTGCTGTGTGCCTGGAGCACCTCTTGTCCTCCTGCTGCACTGACGGTGGTGTCTGCAGGGGTGTTTCTCTCTACATTTTCTCAACCATCTCTCTCAACTGCTGTTGCACAGAGGTGCAACCAGCATCGCTCATTGTCTCAGCTTTGGCCAGTGGCAGGTTCCTTTTTGAGGTGGCTGAAACTGGCTCTTATCTAACATAGGGCAGCTTCTGGATCTTCTGGGCACACCTGTTTGTGTTTAGGTGAAGCATGAGTTATGTCTTACATATATCCACTTTGATGCTATACTGTAAGGTAAGGAGACTTTTGGAGTTACGCCTCAGCTATTCAGAGTTAACAGCTGGTATACTTAATCTTATTTGGCATTTAGCTTCAAAGTCTCAAGGTTTTTTGAGCAGTGCAGATCAAATTGATTTTGCGGCTGGGTCTTAGCGGAGTGAAGACATGGACTGATGACTGTCAGCAACAAGATTTCTTGGAAGAGGAGAGGGAAGAGATTCCAAAAGGTTGAAAGAGAGAGACATGTTATGAAGGGTCAAAGGGGGTTAGCTGGTGCTGAGCGCAGGCTTCAAGAATTTGGCTGGAACAAGGATGCAAAATGAAGAGAACAAAACTGTTCAAACAGGAAGCATGTTTAGTGACAGTTGATTCAGATGGTCTGCTTCAATAAGTCTGAGGTGTTATACATTATACACTTAACCTGTGCAGCCTTACAATAAATATACTAATGCAAACACAAATTTAAAACAAACTGGTCATCTGTGCTATCTGTCATATACAAAAAAGCCCACATTTATATGCTTTTGGACAGAAGAACTTTACCTCAAATCAAAACAACTAGAAGATACCTAATTACATTTTTCCTTCACTAATTAAAAAATAAATAAAATAAAATAAAATAAAATAAAATAAAATAATAAAAAGCATAGTATATAAAACTATCAAAAACTTTACTAAAAATACTGCAGTAAATACTTGCACAAAAAAAAAAAATCACATGTAACTTTAGAAATTTCTCTAGGCGATACAAAGGTTGGCAATCTGTAACTATGCAGCACACATTAGAACCCCATTATCAATTGGGTTGATCTTTTGTCTACATCTTCTTGTCACATTAATATGCCACATTAATGTGTCATATCACATTAAACAGAAACAGAGAACTTGCAGCCATCGCCCAGAAAGTAGATCAGAGGTGTCACAGAACAGCAATACGCTTTGGGTTATCTTAGAATTGGTGGTTCTGATAAGGTAGTTCAAAGAAACAGAGTCACTCAATTCAGTAAGTAATTTGTCTTGATTCCGACACACAGAAAATACAGCCAGAACTAACTAAAAGGGAAAAACTAAGCTGTTTAGCAATTAAGACATAAACCATTACTATTCCCTGAGGATCCATAAAATAAAGGTTGAAACTCATTTGCGATGAATTAACTTCTTACCCTTTCAAAAGACAGGCTGTGTAGGTGTCATCTCTTTCTATATGATAAGGTTTCTCTCTCTGAATTCAGTATGAGATAGATCTTAATTTAGCTACTGTATCTCCCAGAAATGCCTATGGCTCACTGAATCCAGAAGGATTTTTGAGTAATGAAGCCTAAATTTAAATGCTTAAATTTAGGTTGATTATTTAGAATACAATGTAGAAATGCAGAAAATAATTATTTTTATTATTATTACTATTATTTTTCAGGCATTCCTTTTCAACATGCTCAATACTGAACATCTGATTCTTCATGCTGAGTTTTTCCATTTAATACAGAGGGAAGTTAGGCCTTTAATCTGAGTAGCCCTCCTGAAACTGTGAGGAATCATAAAATCATAGAATCACTAAGATTGGAAGAGACTTTCAAATTCATCTGGTCCAACCATCACCCTACTACCAAGGTCACCCACTAAACCATGTCTCTAAGTACCACATCCAACATTTCCTTGAACACCCCCAGGGATGGTGACTCCACCACCTCCCTGGACAACCTGTTCCAATGCCTGACTACTCTTTCTGAGAAGAAATGTCTCCTAATTTCCAACCTAAACCTCCCCTGGCACAACTTGAGGCCACTCCCTTTAGTCCTATCACTAGTTACCTGCGAGAAGACGCTGTCCCTCAGCTCCCCATAACTTCCTTTCAGGTAGTTGTAGAGAGCAAAAAGGTCTCCCCTGAGCCTCCTCTTCTCCAGACTAAACAACTCCAGTTCCCTCAGCCACTCCTCACAGGACTTGTGTTCCAGGCCCTTCACCAGCTTTGTAGCCCTTCTCTGGACACATTCCAGGGCCTCAATGTCTTTCTCGTAGTGAGGGGCCCAAAACTGAACACAGTACTCAAGGTGCAGCCTCACCAGAGCCGAGTATGTAGGAACAATCACCTCCCTGGGGTCCTGCTGGCTACACCATTCCTGATACATTGGCCTTGGCCACATGGGCACATAGGCGGCTCATGTTTAGGCAAGCATCAATCAGCATTCCCAGGTCCTTTTCCTCTGCACAGCTTGCAAGCTACTCTGCCCCAAGCTGGTATTGTTGCATGGGGTTGTTGTGGCCAAAGCGCACAACCCGGCACATAGCCATGTTGAACCCATTGGCCCATCAACCCATACTGTCCAGGTCCCACTGCAGGGCCTTAGGTATAGGCTCCTTCCACCATAGCCAGGAATTAAATACACCTCTAGAAAATCTCTACAATATATACACTCATTCTATCTCCTTAAAATTTCAGCTATGTGCAAGTAACAGTTCTTTGAACCTGCTTACCTATTGCGAAGATATCAACGCAAAAAGAAAATATAAGAAGTTAAAAAGTGTAATACAAAAAAAAACCCACAACTACAACAAAAAACCACCATTCACAATAAATATATATAGAAAGGACTTCAAAAAGCACTGACTGGAAGAAAACTGCACTTCTGCACTTCATAACTTCTTTGACATTTCTATCCAACTTACAAGACAGAATATAAGTAGCCAAAGTTGGGAAATTCAATTTGTAACTTCATTTTCACTTGATTTGGTGCAGAGCTTTTACATCAGCTAATTAAAAAAGAAGCACAGGTCTCCACATTCATGACCTACAGCCTAACTAGCTGAAAATAAACTTATTTTATCAGATATTTTTTCAGAGATTTCATGCTTTCATAAAACATTTCACCTCTTCAACATTAGTAATAATAATAATAATAATAATAATAATAATAATAATAAAATCACATAGTGAATTGAATAATTCAACTGTAAAGACTACAATATAAAAATACAGGTCTTTAAAAGCTGAAACAATTTCAGTTATCAGTCCTTAGGAGGAGTTACAAATAATGAAAGTTTCTTAGCCTATTCAAGTCATACCTTCACATCTGGGGAGAGGGTGATTCCAGTTACGGCTAACACCGTGAAGACAAGTCAGAGCAGAATTTCCAATTAATGTGTAACCAGGAAAACACTCAAATGAAATAGTTTGTCCCACAGTAAAATCTGTCCCAATAACAAAACCGTTCCGGAATGGTCGAGGGTCAGGACAGCTTTGCAGTTGATATGCTGAAATAAATAAAAAATAATGTGGGAAAAGCAAATGAAATATTAATTGTGCTCACTTTAGACTTTCAATAAATAAATAAAAAAAAAAAAGCTTAAAAGCTTTTCACTAGAATAAAATTAAAAAATCATGGACATCCAATATATCGTAAATTCCATCAGAGTGACAATTAAAATCATTGGTTTTAAACCAACAGAAGCATAGTGAAACATTCCCACAGCAATTCTGGAAATAAGCATAAAATTTTATTTAAAATTCCCGACCTCAGATGGAAAACATACTCATACAACAAAAGTTTAAATGATCTTCTGTTCTTTAAACATTGAGAATATAAACAACAACAAAAACCAGCAACCTACTGTACAGGTTTTTTGGAATGGAGCTCCTGTGAAGGCAAAAATGAGACCAGCCACATTACCTTTTGATTTTACTAAGTACAGGAGTAATGCACTAGAAAAGAAGAGTAGGAAAAAAAAATAGACTTTGTGTCTTCACCACTTAGGTCTCCAAACACATAGGCCACTGACAAAAAAAAATGCTTTCAAAATGTTCCTTTAAGTACACCATATTCAAAATGGATCTAATTTGCTGAAAATGAAAATTAAGAAGGTGGCAGAAGAATCTTTAAACTAGAAGTATGGGAAAAACTAACAGGTATAGAAGACGGATGTGATGCTGCAGTGGGTTTACGTGGCAAGGTTTTGGTAGCGGGGAGCTGCCGGGGTGACTTCTGTGAGAAGAATCCAGAAGGTGCCCCATGTTATATAAGGGCCAGTTTCAGCTGGCTCCAAAAGGGACCTACTGCTGCCCAGAGCCAAGCTAATAAGTGACGTTGCTTGTGCCTCTGGAAGAACAGATTTAAGAAAAGCAAAAAAAGCACAAGTGATGCACAGCAACTGCTGGCAGAGTGAGGATTGAGAAACAGCCTTGTAGACACCAAGGTCAGT